>NC_058133.1:19902798-19978589 GCF_016433145.1 Gracilinanus agilis | reverse complement strand
GAAAGGAAAGGAAAGGAAAGGAAAGGAAAGGAAAGGAAAGGAACAAAACCATCCCCTTCAAGTTTACAATCTACAGAAAAAGACTAGTTCTATGCATAGGTGTAGAACCTATACAAAATAAATTGGGCAGAGAATGTGCTAGTGACTCCAGAAAGCAGGAAAGTGTCCATGTAAAACACATAAGAAAGTCTGGCATTCTGAGGGACAGAGGAAAGGGGGAAGCTCATTCTAAGCATGAGGACAGTCCAGGGCAAAAGCACAGAGACAGGAGATGAAGGGTTGAATAGGAACATCCAGGGCCAGTTTAGCCAAAGTCTAGGATGTATAAAAGGAAATAATGTATAGTAAGGTGGCAAAGGTCATGTGAAGGACCTAAAATAACAGAAAAGTTTGATCTTAGAGGTACTAGGGGCATCTCCAAACCATGCAGATACCCCAAACGCCACTCATGGTGTTCCATCTCCTATTTCCACACATTTGCATTGGCTGTGCCCCACCCCTGGATTTTTTGCCTTCTTCAACTCCACCTCTTGGCTTCCTTCAAGATTCAACTTGAGGAACTTCTGTAGAAGGTCTTTCACTTCAGCTACTTTATCCTTATCCTTATCTTTATCATCCTTACTAAAAGTTATCTCCTTTTTGTTCTGTATGTATTTTGCAAGGACATTTTTTAAAAATGTATGTACCATCTCTCCATCATAAACTCCATGAAGGTAGGAATTATTTTTGTGTTTTTGTGCTGGGACATGATAGGGGCTTAGTAAGTGTTTCTAGACTTGTAGATTCATTCCTTTGAATGAGAGAATAACTTTTCCAAACCCTTTTTTAAACCAAATCCCCTGCCCAAGTCAAAATGATAAGCTACACACAGACCTAGAAACACATGTACACATATGTATCATGTATGTGAGTATATAAACATATACACACAAATCACATAGTAAAAATGTTAGCTACAAAATGAGCTAATATGTATACACACACACATTAGCTGCCCAATACCCCCTCCCAACTGTAGTCCAAGAAAGTTAAGCAGCAGATCGAAAGGTGTCAAAGTAGCCATAATGATGAGGCTATGACCGAGCATCCCTTTACAAGGTGTGAACAAGTTTCTTCTTGATTGAATCTTCAACACCTTTGGCCAATCAGTGATTAGGGATGGCCCTTAAAAGGCTGAAAATCACCTCTTCTACAGAAAGTCCAGTCTTGGAGCAACTTTGAAGAATGTGACCCCTACATCTATATGAGATGGCAGGCATGAAGCAGGCAGGAATGTTTCTCTCCTTCCCACCATTGCCTATGATGCACAGCAATGATATGTCTTTCATTTCAGGAGTTAGCTGAAAGGATTTGAAGCATAATTGAAGGCACAGAGACACTTACCCTGCAGTCAGGCATGTGCACAGAGAAGCAAGCACTTAAGGGAAGAAGTATAAGGATTATGAAGCCTGGCCACAAACAAGAGAGCCAACCATGGATGCCTGGCAGATTCCACCCTGGCATTTAGGACTCAAGCTGAAGAGATGATTACACAAAAAAGAGAAACAGGACTAAAGACTTGAACTACCAGAGGCACGAATTGCCGTGGCTCTCTACATGTGTATCTCACTATCACTGTCATCTCAGTTTGCGCCTTCTCTGCCCACAGACACTTTGCTTAACTGGGAGTGCACAATTAGGTTAGGGTTAGGGTTAGGGTTAGGGTTCTTCTTCCCTTCCCATCCCCATTATGAGAGGAACATTTGTAGCTAATATTCTTACTATACCATTTTAGTAAATGTCTTTCTGTTGAGCTAAATATGTCTATTGACTGACTGTTCAGGGGAAGTTCACTGGTAGGGGCACATTATATATAGTCATGGGAGTCCAGACCCAAAGATCCCCCTGGAAACCAAACTCGTAATGTACAAATACAAATCTAGGGCACTATATATATACACATATATATACACATACACACATATATACTACCTCATATTTATTCTGTATTTATACATATATTTATATATGTATATATTTAAATTCTGTATATTTATTCTGTATTTACACATATGTATATATGTATATATTTAACTACCTGATATTTATTCTGTATTTACACATATATTTATATAGATATATAGATATATACTTAAGTACCTTATATTTGTTCTATATTTACAAATACAGAATAAATATAAGGTAGTTAAACACAAAAGAGAGTTTGGAGGGTTGCGGAAAAGGTTGCAAAAAGGAGAAAGGAAGGTCTCTGGAGCGCTCTGTGGTTCAGAAGTCCTGACTTTCCCCATCATGAACTGTGTGAACTTAGATAAGTTACTTGATGTCTCTGAGAAAAGTGAAACTGAAAATGCATTGCATGGTCCTGCCTCCACCAGAGTCAGCTCAGATTCCCAATTGGAACAAAGTGATGACAAAATCTAGGATCTCCCTGGGAATGTCATTAAAATTCCAATGAGCTGGGAAAGCTCTGAATATAAGCCAGGCCGTGTCCGTCACCCAAGGGCCATCCAAGCCACGGTCAAAGAACGTCATCGCCATCTTGGCCAAAACCCCAAATCAGCAGTAACTTTCCAAGATAATCCACTAAGTCTGGAAAGGCCACCCTCTGGGCTGGCGGAGAGTAAAAATGTTAAGGAAATCCCGGGTCTGAGGAGCATTCAGGTACTCCTGCAGAGTGTCTGCCTCCGAGCTCAGAGCACTTTGAACTGGCTTGAGCATCAGGTGACTCGTGTGAAGTAGTCTGGACAAATGACCTAAAATCATTCACTCACTCATTCATTGAGCAGATTTTTGTGGAGATTCCCGAGGCATCTAAGCCCACACGAGGCAGTTTTAAGGGCTTTGGAGTTAGACAACTGCTCTCCTCTCCTTCCTTTCTCCTCCTCTGCCCAGACAAGTAACTGAAGAGCATTTTTGTTCCACCGATTACTGAGCCAGTTCCAGAGAGCTCTCCAGGGTCCTATGACCTAGTCCCAAAGAGCGCCAAGGGGAGAGCAGGGACCCTTTGGAAGAGGACCTGCTAATTTGTGTCTGTCTGTGGTCAGTGGGAAGGAACAAAGATGCTGCTCGTGGGAATAACTTCGGAGAGTATTAAACTCCTGCCGTCCTCCACAGGACAATTTAGTAAATGACTCATCCAGTGCCCACGAGCATCAGTGGAAAGAGTTAATTCACCTTCCTAGCAGGGGATGCACCAGTGGGAGCTAATTAATCCTCAAGCTGGATCAGCAGGAGAGCCCAGGCGTTTTAGACTTGTCTTAATGAAGGGATACCAAGGCCAACAGAGGGTGACCAGTTCCTCCAACATCTCCTGGGAGAGGAGCTGTTGACAGCAACTGAGTTGATAGCATCAAGGCTAAAGCCAAACCGGCTATTTCTCTGTGGATCATGGAGGCCAAGGACAATGCGGGCCATTCCATCCAGAGGTCAAGGAGAAAAGTGGAAGCATGAGAACTATGTTAGAACCACCAAATGGTATCTGGGCCCAGTGGTCATGCTAAAGAAAGAAAACTGATTAAGGGAGGGACTCTCAAAGGCTCCAGAAGTTCCTTCATTTCTTACTTTAAGGGTTAATGCCTCTGTTGTGTGACCCTGGGCAAGTCATTTAACCCTAATTGTCTAGCCTTTGCCAATCTTCTGTCTTAAAATCAATACTTAATATTGATTCTAAAGCAGAAGGTAAGAGATTTTTTAAAAAAAAATTTTAAGAGTTAGTATTGGAGCCACTAGGTGGTATAGTGGATAGAGTGCCAGGCCTGGAGTCAAGAGGACCTGGGTTCAAATACTGCCTCAGACACTTCTTTGCTGTGTGTCCCTAAGCAAGTCACTAAACTCCATTTGCCTAGCCCTTGCCCTTCTGTCTTAGAGTTGTTATTAAGACAGAAAGTAAGGGTTAAAAAAGAATCACTGTTACATATTGATATTTAACTGATGAAGAATCATTCTTGTCTGCTCCTGCCCATTCTCAAATAAAGATGAGTTCTCTGGTCACTCTGACTTAAACAAGAGTCTCTGATATAAATCATATCACAGATGCTGACCTGGGTGGCTAAATTGATAAGCCGGCAAGGATCAGGAGTGTTCTGGCAAACCTTTAGCAACTTGTTCTCCAGAAGAAGACAAAAATGTCCTCACTCTTACTCTTTTAGGTTTAATCTGTGTTATTAACATTTTATTCATGGTTTCCTTAACAATAAATCAAGCCCTGACTGGTTGCATTTGCTGCTTCTGGTGTAAATTTAATAATCAGGGGCAGCTGGGTGGTTCAGTGGATTGAGAGCCAGGACTAGAGAAGGGAGGTCCTGGGTTCAAATCTGACCTCAGATACTTCCTAGCTGTGTGACCCTGGGCAAGTCACTTAACCCCTATTGCCTAGCCCTTACCATTCTTCTGCCTTAGAACCAATACTTAGTATTGATTCTAAGGTGAAAGGAAAGGATTTTTAAAAAAAGATTTCTTAACAAAAATAAGCCAAAATGATCCTTAAGATCCTGCACCATAGCTGTCCCTCCAAATTTACCTCAACCATTTGAATCATAACTCTTGGGGTCTTGCCACTCAACCACCTCCAAATATACCTAATCATACTTTTGTCTAGCTGCCCACCCTTCTCTCCATTTGACCCCAACAAGAATGAATGACATGAAATATTTTTTCAAATAACTCTCTGAAACAAACACGGTCTTTCTGGTGAGCTTCCCTGGTTTAAAAATCCAGAGATCTTGCCAAGAAAAAAGAGTCAAAACCCATTCTTGGTCAATCCATGTTGGCTTCTAGAAATCTGCTTCTCACTTAAGAGCTATTTATAACAGACTGGTAGACAGTCATAGTTGTTTCTGTGGCTGAGATCCAGAACTGAAAAGTCTTTATTAAATGCTTCTTATGTGCTAAGACCACAAAAAGAATATCAAGATAATTCCTGCTCTCAAGGTATTCCTATTCTACTTGGAGAAAATAGTACATCAGTGGGGTGCATCTGCAGGGCAGACAGAAAGTCCAGGCAGCTAGAGGCTACACTATTAGCAAAGGGAGACACTGATTGAATTTGATGCGACAGGGCTGAGGATGAAGCTGCTGAAGAACAAGGAGTCTAGCACTGGTGAGATGGACTTCTCTTCATCCAATGGTGATCTCTGGACACACAGAGGACTGAAGGTATTCCCCAGCCCAACCATTTGGCTACACTGTCCATTCAAAAAAAAAAAAAGTTCAAAAGATAGTGAAATCATTCCTGTTGGGGGAAAGAGGCAATAACTTCCTAATGACAAAATCCAAGAACCTTTTCCCAATCCTCATCCTCCTTGATTATTTGTTATTTTTTCATTGTTTCAGTCATGTTTGACTCTTCATGACACCATTGGGGTTTTCTTAGCAAAGATATGGGTGGTCTGCCATTTCCTTCTCCAGGTCTTTTTGTAGATGAGGAAACTGAGGCAAATAGGTAAATGACTTGCCCAGTATCACCCATCGAGGAAGTATCTGAGGTAGAATTTGAACTCAGGTCTCCTTGACTCCAAGCCTGGCACTCTACATCACCTAGCTGTCTCCTACTGACTAAACTCATTTTTTTCCTACCTCAATTTTCATAACAGTACTGGTTCTCCTGGTTCTTTCTACCAGACTGAACAGTCTCTCTCTTAAATTCCTTTGCTCTTTTATCTGGATCCTGTCCTCCAAATCAAAAGTTCTGAACCTGCTTTTGTGGGTCACAGCCCCTTTGGCAACACAGGGAAGCCCCATGACTGACCCCTTCTCAGAATAATACTTTTTTTTTCCTTTTCAAATATATTTATTTAATTAATTGATTTAGAATATTTTTCCATGGTTCCATAATTTATATTCTTTCCCTCCCCTCCTCCCACCCCACTCCCGTAGCCAATGAGCAATTCCACTGGGTTTTACATGTGTCATTGACCAAAACCAATTTCCATATTATTAATATTTGCAATAGAGTGATCATTTAGAGTCTACATCCCCAATCTTAACCCCTTCGAACCATGTACTCAAGGAAATGCTTTTCTTCTGTGTTTCTACTCCCACAGTTCTTTCAGAATGATACTTTTAAATACATAAATAAAATACATAGGATCACAACAGAAAGCACTTATATTGAAATGCAGTTATAAAAAAAAATCTTTAAAAATAAAACTAAGTTCAGACTCCAGGGTTAATAAGTCCTGCTCTAAGGGTTGGTCCCCTCTTCCAAGATTCTGTTCTCTGCCTCTCTCTCTCTCTCTTCCCTCTCCCTCCCTCCCTCTCTCCCTTTGTCTGTCTTTCTTTCCCTTTGTCTGTCTCTGCCTCTGTCATTCTCTTTTTCTCTTTCTCCTTTTGTCTCTGGCTTTCCCTTTTCGGTCTGTGTCTCTATCTCCCATCATCATCATCATCCCCAGCCCCCACTACTGCTGATTTCTCTTTCCTTCAGGGTGAAGGTGAGACCCAACCTGATATTTGAAGGAAGGACATGAACAAGTGAACAATGGAGGTTGTTGGAAGCTGGGACAGGGAGCAACCAGGGCCAAGAAAAGATGGGGCAACGGTAAGCCATTCCTTTTGTCTAGCACATAGCATCTATAAGGGGAGGAAGAGCAGAAAGAATTACTAACTGCAATCATAAAACTCTCTACAAAGAATCAAACTTTTGGAGAAAGTGAACGGAAAGCAGCGATGCTGTTTAGGCAGCCCCAAATTGTGACTGACACCCCATCCCCTGAGGAATGCCAAACGGAGTCCGACGGAGAGCTGCTGACAGGGGCTGAACAGTGACCTCCTTGTGGGTCTCTTCATTACTCACACAGCTCACATTCAACGTGAGGCTGAGGACAACACATCTCAGCCAGGAAACAATTCTCTGGAGCCTCCCTACCCAATACAGATCAATGTTGCTAGAGGGGAGAGAGAGAAATTTAATTACCTCTAGTCTGAACAGCCTTTGCGAGGAGGTAGCTGGGGGCTCCAGGGTGAGAGCTGGGTGCTCAGCAGGGACTATAAAGAGTGGAGTGTGTCTGGGAAGGGCCAAGGATCACTGAAATGCCAGCGTGTTGTCCAGGGCCGAGACGACATGATAGAAGCATAAGGGGTTCCACTGAGAATCTGGTAAAGTGTGCCTTTGTCAAAGGGCAGAGGTTGCTGTTGACCCCATCAGCATGGGAAGTTCAGAGGAGAAAGAACCAAGCTGGGGAGCCTGTCTTGGGTACGTGGATTCACACATGCATCAGCACAGGCTCCAGTTCTTGGGTCATGTGTTTAGGGGGCCAAGGTTAACATTCAAATAACAAAAGCTAACATGTGTAGACAGAGCTTTGGAAAGCACTTTCCTTGAAACAACCCTGCAATGTAGGTAGTTCGGTCTTTGTTTGATGAGGAATAAATGGAAGCTTAGAGATATGCAGTCACTAACTCAAAGGCAAGCTAGGTCCCCTAACTTCACTGCAGGACTTCTTTTTCTGTATCAGGGATGGCTCTGAATTCAACAACCTGATTAAGCATAGACAGATAATGTGGCATTGTGGAGAAAGCACTGGTCTTGCAGTTACCCTTCAAATCTCCCTCCTAAAACTTCAGTTTTTCAACAAATACTTAGTTTCTCCTTTGTTCCAACAAATCTGTTAGGTTCTGAAGCTTCCACTGCTAAAGTGGTAGTCCTTCATGTGGGTCACCTGCTACCTTCCTTAAGCCTACATGTAGAAAAGCAGCGTGTTACTCTATTAATTATCCAGCAAAGGAGTGCAATGCCTAAGTTGTCCACATGGGCAACTCTACTTAAGCCACTGGCCTTTACAACTGGGCTCATCAGATTGTCTCTGGGACACAAGAGAGATAGCATTTAAGTATTACCCATCAGCCACCAAGGGGAGCTCCCTGCTCCTCCCTCAGTTTAGTCAAGTCCATGCTCTGGCAATCCCACTAAGTTTGGATTCACTCTCACTGGTTGTTTGGAATCCTGGTGATGATGTGAAATAACGCCCCAAATTTTAAATGTCAAATCTTCTGTCTACATCTAGTTGACAATGTCCCACCCTGTATGGATTCCCTTCTTTCAATTTATAGCCTAGTGTAGTCATCCTCATATAATTCACTGCATACAGAATAAAGTGCTACTATAAATATTTCAGAATATTCTGGACCTATCAATCTGTCTTTGACTTCTTTGGGATATCCACACAGTAGCCAGATCATTGGGCTAAAGGGCACTAGACACTTTCACCACTTCTCTTACACAATTCCAAATTGATAACCAGAACAGACAACTTCATAGCCTTACCTACAGTACATCAGTGTTCTTGTCACCCTCCAGTCCTTCCAAATGAGCTGTTTCTATCTTTGGCCATCTTTGCCGATCTGCATGGTGCAAGATAAAGCCACGGAGTGGTTTTTTCTTATCCCCCATAGTATTAACATGTTTTCATATGGTCATTTATAGTTTGCAGTGCTTCTTTTGAAAACTCGGCATGTCCTTCTACCACTTAGCCATTAAGGAATGGATTTGGGTGTTATTTGGTGGGTCAATTCCACCCATATTTTGGGCATCAGGCTTTTATCAGTTAATTTTGATGCAAATATTTTTTCTCATCTACCATGTCTGTTCTAATTCTGTCTTCATTGATTTTCTTCCTCAAGAAGCTTTTAAATTTTATTTAGTCAAAATTGTCTCTTTTATCTTTTATGATCTCCTCTATCCCTTGTTTAATTAAGAATTGGCCCCTAGCCATTATTGTGAAAGGTGCATTTCTATTTTTAAATAGCAGAGTACTGAATAGCAAGAAAAGGAAATAGATCAACAACTTCTTTGTGAAGGCAGCCATCTTCCCATTCCCCTCCCACATCCATAAGTTGTGGCCAGGGGAATCCTGATCACCCCCAAGGATTAGGGAAGAAATATGAATATGCTCTCTCAGGATCACAGACTAGAACCAAGGGAAACTGCCAAAGAGAATGAAAGAAATTCTTCACTCCCCGGCTCACCAGCCCAATGGGATTCCCAGTAATTATCCAGCTCAGCAGCCCCATATCTTCCTCCCTCACCCATCACAGTCTGCTCCGGGATCAGAATGCCCCTTTCCATGCTGACCTCTGATCATTCCACCCTCATAGCACCATGATTTTAGAGCAGCACTGCCCAAGTGCTTCTACATGCGGTCCTGGTCACTGCCTCTGGGAACAGCAGCAGCTACAACAGTCCTAGATTTACCCTCTCCCATTTCCTTCATGTCTGTCTCTTTCCCCAACAGTGTCTGTCTGTCTGTCTCTCTCTCTCTCTCTCTGTCTCTCCCTCTGTCTCCCTCTGTCTCTGTCTCTCTCTCTGTCTCTGTTTCTCTGTCTCTCTCTCTCTCTCCCTCTGTCTCCCTCTGTCTCTCTCTCTGTCTTTGTCTCTGTCTCTCTCTTTCTTACCCTCTGTCTCTCTATGTCTCTGTCTCTGTCTCTGTCTCTCTCCCTCTGTCTGTCTCTCTCTGTCTCTGTCTCTGTCTCTCTTTCTCACCCTCTGTCTCTGTCTGTCTCTGTCTCTCCCTCTGTCTCCCTCTGCCTCTCTCTCTGTCTCTCTCTCTGTCTCTGTCTCTGTCTCTCTGTTTCTCTGTCTCTGTCTGTCTGTCTCTCTCTCTCTCTCTCTCCTCTGTATCCCTGTCTGTCTGTCTCTCCCCTCTTATCAGCTACCATGGATTCAATAATCTTTCTATAATTTCCATACAGGTGACCCATATGAGCCCCAGTCCCATACCTGAGTTCCAGTCATTTGGAGACAGTAAGGTACAGTGGAAAGAGAATTAGATCTGGATACAGAGGAGCTGGATTCAAATCCCAGATCTGCCACTGTGTTACCCTGGACAGGTCTCTTCCTTGCTTCATGCCTCAGTTTCCTCATCTGTCAAATGAAAGGGTGATTCTATACTCCTATGCTCCTGAATCTCTCTCTCTCTCTGGATATTACATAGTAATCCTAGACTCAATACCTCTAAACAGAATTCTTTCCTCTTAATCCCCTCCTCCTAATTCTCCATTTCTACTGAGAGTGCCACCGTCTTTCCAGTCACTGTGGTTCACAATTTAGGGGTCTGACCCTGGATCATCCCGCTGGAATTCTAGCTGTGATCTTCTCTTCCCTGGCACTTGGGCAGAATGTCTCATGCATGGTAGGAGCCTAAAGAACGTACATGCGTCTCATTTTTAAATCTCTTTGGTGCACTAGCCTATGAAGTATCCATCTTCTTCTACAGTTTTTCCTTCTTATGGCGCCTCCATTTTTTTTTTTAAAGCAGGGCGAGGGGGTAAGAAAACATCGCAACCTTCCATGCCAGGCCATTGTGAAATACACAGGATTCCTGCTCAGCAAACACACTTGAAGGCTCCAACAGATGGAATTTCCAGCAAGACAAATCCCCCCCTGGCCTCTCCCTGCCACCGCTCAATAATGGTGTTTGCTATAAATCAGAGAGCTTCTTTATCAAGTGCACTGGGAACACTCGGGACCGATTTAGCCCTGTCGTGGCATTAATCATTAGTGCTTCGAGGGGAAGAGTGATGGGTGGGGCCCAGAAGATTCTGTCCAGATCAGGCAGATACTCCCAGATCAGCCCCCGGATAACCAGAGTTTGCAGAAGTGAGGCAGGAAGTTTTAAAAGCCCGCTCGCTTTGGAGAGGGCTAGAAACCCGTCCAAGAATGAGCTTCCTCCCGCAGCTCAGCTTCGAAGACTTGGCAGGAACAGGCGATGAAGAGATAAAGCAATACAAGGCAGAAGTTTGCCGGGGCATCGGGCCAAGCGGAGGATGTCCAGGACACCGTGGGCTGCATCTCAGGGAGGATACTCTCCATGTTGGACAAACTCCAGAAGCTAAACAGCTTGACAGCTTCCTCGGAGCCCACTCCTCCTTTTTAATCAACCCCCTGCAGCGGCAGGAGCCAGCCTATTCACAGATGCCAGGGTCTCTGGAGCCCGGGGAGCAAGCTAAGCTGAGTTCCATCTCTGGATTGACATCTCCAGAGATGGTCATGGCTTCTTCTGGTAGCCCGGAGGTACAAGCAATATTTGTAGCCTTTCCTCGCACCCCCCCCAAAAAAAAAGGTTCTGGGAGTGTTGAGGCTAAGCGAGGCTCAAGACTCCATGTTTGATGTTTGTGTCACACCTTTCCCCAATTAAAACCAACAGGCTACCCTGTGTCAGTCTAACGAGCATCCATGGCTACTAAGAAGAGTTGAAAAAATAGTCCTTCAGCCAGTGCTCTGTAGAAATAGGAGACTATAGGTATGGGATATGGCATATGCCCTCCAACACAATTTATCTATCGATTGAGTTCTTTGTTATTGTTAAGCCATTTTCAGTCATGTCCGACTCTTTGTGACTCCATTTGGTGCCTTCTTGGCAAGTAGTTTGCCATTTCCTTCTCCATCTCATTTGACAGATGAGGAAACTGAGGCAAACAAAGTTAAGTGACTTGCCCAGGGTCATACAGTTAGTGTCTTCCTGACTCCAGACTCTATCCACTGCTCTACCTAGTCACCATTGACTGATTTTGCTAAACAACTTTTTCTCTTCTCTTCTCAGTCTTGTTTACAAATGATGGCTCCCCCAGTACGAAGGGGGAAGGGATATATTTGAAAAGGAAGATGATATAACAACTATAATAATAATGGTGACAAGAGCTAGTATTTATGCCTCGCTTTAAGGATTTCAAAATGCTTTACCCACTTTATCTCATTTGCTTTTCCTAATAATTCTAGGAGGTAGTTTCTGTTATTGTATCCATTTTACAGATGAGGAAACTGAGGCAGACAAAAGGTTGAGTGACTTACCCAGGCTTGTACATGTAGTAAGTGCCTGAAGTTTTCCTGAATCTAGATACTGAGCTCTGCCCCTATGTCACCTAGCTGTCTTTAAAATAATCCAATATAGGGGCAGCTGGGTAGCTCAGTGGATTGAGAGTCAGGCCTAGAGACCAGAGGTCCTAGGTTCAAATCTGGCCTCAGACACTTCCCAGCTATGTGACCCTGGGCAAGTCACTTGACCCCCATTGCCCACCCTTATCACTCTTCTGCCTTGGATCCAATACACAGAAGTTAAGGGTTTAGAAAAAAATTTAAAAATTAAAAAATAAATAAAAATAAAATAATGCAGTATCAATAATTTTTTACCACACCTGCAGTTTCAGTGTATAGGGAATTCCTGATAAAGAAACACAATTATTAGGTCTTGACTCTGAAACAATTTCTCAATCCACCGTAACACACTCCTCCCCAATAAAAATGTGGTTTTAAAAATTATAATATATAAATTAGCTAATGGATCCCCCGAGGGGGCCTGGGTAAGTGTCCCTCGTCCTGGAGTATAGCCGAATGTGAAAGTCTGATCTCTGGAACACAGAACCTGGACAGGACTTAGCTCAGTCCTGGTGAGATGGAGACCAAGCCCCAGAGAGCTGACATTTCTAACTGAGTGATGCTGGGCTTCTGGAGGGGGCCCCAGACTCGGGCCTTGGATCTTATCACCTTGTTGAGAGCCTCAAAAGATGGTCATTAGTCTCAGAGCGCCATGTGTCACTGTCCTTACTCAACACTCCAGAAGAGCTGTGATTTTATCGGTCCAAAGGCTTCTTCTTCCTTCAGGGAAGCAGAGTCCGGGCCCCCAACACCTCAGTAAATGGTTTCCTGAATCGCTGTGGCCAATCCATCACCCGGCCGCCAGGCTTCTGGTGAAATGGGAATTGTGGCTAGATATAACTCTTAGGTGACATCTATAGTTTAATAATACAAGTCATCTGTATTGTGGGTTGTTGTGTGGGTATGGGACGGAGGGGCAAGAACTCAGGCCAGGAATCATGAGGCTGGGATCTAGTCACAAGCCCTGCCATCTCTCCGACCCTCCAGTTCCTCATTTTTAAAACAAGGGGATGGGACTATGAATCCTTCCTGAAGCTCTAACGTCTCTGGTTCTGGTTAACATTCCATGTGGGCAGCATCTGGAGGAGAGCAGCCAAGATGGCAGAGAGCCTTGGGTCCATGTTACCCCAAGACTGACTGAGGAATTGCTAATGTTGATCCTGGAGAAGAAAAGACTTGGAGAGAACCTGATAAGTGCCTTCAAGTGTTGGAAGGGCCATGATGAGGGACAGGGATGAGGCTGGCTCTGCTGGACCCAGAGGGCACAACCAGGAAGCATGGGTGGATGTCACAAAGCAGTCAACTGAGGCTTGAAGTCAGGAAATGCTGCTGAGCAAAGAGGGTTGAGAGCTGTCCAAAAGGGGAATGGGCGGCCTCAATGGTGGTGGGTTCTCCCTCCTTGGAGGTCTGTAAGCAGAAGCTAGATGACAATTGTTGGGTATTTTATGGTGAGGATTCCTTTTATTTGTGGATTAGACTAGATGGTCACCAAGGTTCCTTAGAATTGGCCAATTCTATAATTCCACTCTCTAAGACTCCTCCCAAGCCCTGACAACCTCTGTTCTAAACTCTCTGACACACCCTATTCTAAGTTCCCTCCCAGTTCTGACACCCCCTGTTCTAAGTTCCTTCTCAGCTCTGAAGTTCCCTGTTCTAAGCTCCCTCCCTGACACCCCCTGTTCTAAGTTCCCTCCCAGTTCTGAAGTTCCCTGTTCTAGGACTCTTTCTGGGACTGATTCTTGCATGTGATTAAAGGACAAAAATGTGGGGGAAAATACTAAATGTTTTTAATGAATCTAAGCTTTAGGCTCCATTCCAGCTCTGGCGTTCTATGGCTCTATCTGAACTTGCAAACTCGGCCCTTCCCATCTCTTTGTCTTTGGCCCTGGTTCCTCCTATCATCCTATAGAAGAGGAGAAAAAGCGATGTTCTGGCTCGTCCGAGATTACTGTCTCTGCCCTATTCTGGGGACTGACATGAGTACAAAAAAAAGGATTTGGGAATCGACAAACACTCCATTGCGTGGGATTCAAGGAAATGCCGGCTTTTTATATTAGAAAAAAACCAGACATATATGAATGGCCTCATAAATCACACTGAAACATGATATAAATAAGTTTATACAATCACAGAATCTCTGAGTTGGATGGGACCTCAGCAGCCATCTGGTCTAACACATGACTAAGATTCTTCTCTAAAACACACCCAAGCACGTACCATCACTTTAAAATCCCATGCTGAGATGCAAATGATAATGCCGAGGTTCTCCCTTAGACCCATCAGACTGGCAAAAAGGGCAGTCGCTGAAGGGGGTAGGTAGAGGAGGACTGGCACACTAGTATTTTGCTGATGGAGCTCTGAAGTGGTCCAATCATTCTGGAAAGTAATTTGAAAAGAACCAAAAAGAAATCGAACTGCATGTACCCTTTGACTCAGTGATACCACTATGGGGCTTCTATCCCCAAGAGATAAAAAAAGAGGTAAAAGGTCCATGATGCACCAAAAAAAAAAAAGAAAGAAAGAAAGAAAGAAAGAAAGAAAGAATTCTTTTTCTTGTAGCAAAGAACTAGGGGGTGGAGAGAAGCATTAACTGGAAAATGACTAAATACATTATGGTATAAGGATTTAATGAAATATTACTGGGCTGTAAGAAAGGATGAAAGGAGGGGATTTGGAAAAAACCTTGGAAGACTTGAATGACCAGATGCAGAATGAAGTCAGCAGAACCAGGAGAATGATGGGTACAAAAACTACAGGACTATAAAGAAAAATGACTATGAGATTCAAGAAATGGGATTGGCAGAGAGACAATCCTAGCACTTAGAATGATTAGCATGTCTGCTAAATATTAACAGAGATAACTCACATAAACAAAAAGCTCTTGGGGGGCAGCTGGGTGGCTCAGTGGATTGAGAGCCAGGCCTAGAGATGGGAGGTCCTGGGTTCAAACAGCCTCAGACATTTCCTAGCTGTGTGATCCTAGGCAAGTCACTCAACCACCCACCCCCCATGCCTAGCCTTTACTTGTGCCTTGGAACCAATAAACAGGAAGGAAAGAAGGAAGGGAGGGAGGGAGAGAGGAAAGAAAGCATCAATGAATCTCTTTTTTTAATCCACAAAACTGAACAGAGAAAATGGGGCAATGTTGGTAATACTATGCAAAATGCAATATATAATTTTTTAAATTGAGCTGAACATTATAGAGACTCATGGTTTCACATTCTTCTTTGCTTACGGGAATGCACATGATTGTTGAAGTCTGTTGAGTTTGTAAAATTGTTTTCATTAAAAATGGTGGCAAGCGAAGGGTGCATCCACTTCCATCACCTCCTTCTTTTGCCGGTCTCTCATTTCCTTGTTATGAGCATCACTTCTTGAAGATGTGTCTTCACTAGCAATGAGCTTCTCACAGTGCAGCTGTAGCTCTCCAGGGCCCTTTGGCTCACCTCCGGTTGTGATTGTAACAGGCTCTGATATTTAGCTGTATATCATCATATGGAGAGCACTAGTAGGGGAATAAAATGGCAGCAAGAAACGGCTTGGGAAAACCAAAAACAACACCAGGTTCCCCAATAGGGCTTCTCTTCTCCTATTCTTATTCCTATTTGAGGCCCAAATTTTCTCTTTGCAATGACTGTCCACCCTGATGGTCTAATTCAAAAAAAAAAAGAGTTATTATTAAATAATATAATAAATTTATTAATTTATTATAAATTTAATATAAATTTATTATATTATTAAATAATATAATAAATAAATAATAGTTATTATTAAAAAGAGTTATTTTTCCAACTACCTATCACAATCTGGCCAATATGTATTCTCTCTCTTTTTTTTTAAACTCTTCCATCTTCTAATCAATACTGTGTATTGGTTCCAAAGCAGAAGAGCAGTCAGGGCTTGGCAATGAAGGGTAAGTGACCTTCCCAGGGTCTCATAGCTGAAGGTGTCTGAAGTCAGATTCAAACCCTGGACCTTCTGTCTCTAGGCCTGGCTCTCTATCCACGAGCCATCTAGCTGCCCCCAGGTTATATCATCTGAATGAGCAAATTTAGTCCTAAAGTCAAGTTGAGAAATGTACCTTCTTCCTTTCATTGATGAAGAGGGCAACTGAAGTTACTTCCTGATAGAAGTCTCCCCTGTACCAAAGAGTCACAGCTAATTGGGGTACATTGAGTCTAACAGACTATACACATGCCTCATCCTGCACCTACAGTCTCTGCTGAACAGAACTCATCATCAGTCCTCTAGAAACAATATGCCATCTTCCTCCACCCACTCTTCCTGGATGTATTCCTCAGCTGCTGTCCTGAATGGCCAAGGTGCTTCCTGAAGGGGCCCTGCAGGACAGGATCCAAAGCTCAGTGCAATGAGCACAATATCATCTACAAAATGGGAGCAGCTAGAAAACTCACCATCAATAGCCTATGAGTGTTGGTACATTAAAAAAAAAACTCTAAAACCCCAAAGGCATCTACCTTGAAGAGATAGCTGTCTGCCTGATGTAAAATCTTCCCTGGGGTTGTGGTCCTGGGTCACCATCAGTAAGGGATGTTGGACTTCAGGAGCTTGTAGACTGGTGATCATCTTAGAATCAGGTGAATGCATGCAGACTTTCTAGTTCTTTCTCCTCATGTCTCCTGGGGAACAAAAAGAGGATGGGGTGGGGTTTGGGAAATCAGGACTAAATCTAAAGTACTGGGCATGGAGTCAAAAAACCCCAAGTTTGAATCCTAGCTCTGACACTTCCCAGCTGAGTGACCCTGGGCAAGTCACTTAACCCCCATTGTCTAGTCCTTCCCCCTCTTCTGCCTTGGAATCAATATTTGGTGGTGCTTCTAAGATGCAAGATAAGGGTTTAAAAAAAAAAAAAAAGAAGAAGAAGGAAGCACTTCCAAGCAGCAAACAGGGGAAGGGAATGGAAACAACAGTAACATAAAAACAGAAGACAACTATAAGGCACTCAGGGTAAGGAAAGTAGTCAAGGTAGAGAGTTGAGGATGGGCAGGACAGATGGACTGGCTGAGGTCAGAGGGGCCATATAGTAAACTTTGCACTCAGTATTTCTTGTAGGGCAGCACTAGTAATGATAGCTCACATTCACATAGTACCTACTCTGTGCTGTGCACTGTGCTAAGCACTTTACAATTATTATTGCATTTGATCCTCCCAACTCTAAGAGGCAGTTGCTACTATGACACCCATTTTAGAGGTGAGGAAACTGAGCCACAGAAGTATTAAGTGACTTGCCCAGGGTCAGACAGCTAGTATCTTCTAAGGTTGGATTTGAACTCAGATCTTTCTGACTCTATTCACTGCACCACATAGTTTAGAAGCACTGGGTGGAAGGGCCAAAGAGACTTAATCTTCTGCATAAATTGATTATTTTTTAAATTTAATTGTATTCCTGAATATACTGTTCTCTGTGAATATTGATCTCAAGTTCATCACTTTCCATCATACAGTGAATGAGTGAATGAATGAATGAATGAATGAAAATAGCATTTATTAAGTCATTCCTATGTACTAAATGCCATCTCAGCCCTGGGGGTGTACAGAGAAAAGCAAGGGAGGCTCTGCTCCCATTCCATTAAGATGAGGTAGGGGAGGGAACTATAGAAAAAGGGACGTCAGCAAAGCAGATGGCGATGGGTGTCTATAATGTCATTTCCACCAGTCAAACCCAACTATTTCTGATGTTGACCCATTTTAACAGTGCCTAGTGTGATGATGGGATTAACTCTCCCCTGCCTACTTTGAGATTTAATCACCAGAAGCGTATACACCCCCACTTTACAATTAAGTCAGGGGAGGTCTGCAACCCACGTGCTAAAGTGGGTGACAACTCAGAAACAACTAACTGACCCCTGGGCAGTCCTAAGAAAATTTAGAAACCACAACTGGTCCCTGTAAAGTTGGGGGAAGGCACAGGAAGTGAAGAAAAGAAGGGTCTTTAAAAGTAGTTGCAACTTCCTGTGAGAGGGAGTTTTTTGTGAGAAGTTTTTCAGAAGTGGGAGTTCTTTTGGAGGATCTGAAGGCTGGTGGAGGAGCTTCTCTTTGGACTACCATGTGGGTGATTGAAAAAGGCTGACTCCTTTCCTGCCTCCTGGAGGGACTAGCTTCTGGAGAGGCCCTTTGTCTTGGAGGAGGTCTTGTGGCTGGAACCCTTGCTTTATTCCCCACCAGCCCCTCCAACCCATGGTCCTCTGGTGGAGCCCTGCCTGGTTCAAACCAAGCCAGAGTAATTATCTAGTGTGATAGGATAGATACCTTCCCTACCCTCTTTCTCATTTCTCTACCTTATTCTTTCTCTCTAGTGTACAAATAAATACTACTATAAAGTCATTTGACTTGAGATATATTAATTTTGGTGACCACAGTCTTGTATGTCTAGTCTAATTTTAATTTTTTTAACCCTTACACTAGAGAGTCTAGAGGTGAAGATTTACTTTCCTTAGTCTTTGCTAGCTGTGGCTATAGAACCCACAGAAACATTTGCCAGGTGGGGGGTGGGGCTAGGCTAGAGTCTGGGGGTCTCTATTGTGCCTGGGTCTCCTGGGTTCCAGGTTTGACTTGTGACTCCATCTGGCCCTGGTGATTTTTTCTTAAGGAGTTCCTTGATGACTTGTTCAATTTCTTTTTATGAGATGGGATTATTTAAGTATTCTATTTCCTCTATTGTTAATCTAGGTAATTTGTATTTTTGTAAATATTCACCCAATTCACCTAGATTGTCATATTTATTGAGATATAATTTGGCAAGATAGCTCTTAATAACTGCCTTAATTTCCTCTTCATTAGAGATGAGATCGCCCTTTTCACTTTTGATACTGTTAATTTGATTCTTTTCTTTGTTGTTTTTTTTATTAGATTTACCAGTACTTCATCTATTTTATGGGTTCTGGGTTTGAGGCATTCTCCCTCAGTCCCTGAGAGGAGGTGATCTCTCAGTGGTTTGAGTTGGCTGGCCCGGGTCACCTCTCATCTCTCCCCCAGGGCAGGGTGACTCAGTGCTTCATGACAGTCTTGTATTTCTTTTTTCATGTTGTGTTTCTAATGTTTCACTATGTGCTGACTAGTCCTTCTTTACTATGCTGGCTCTCTCCATCAAGATCATTTTTGTTATCATAGCTGACATTTACACCATACACCACTTTAAAGTTCAGAAAACATTTTGCATGTGTAAGGGATAGAAGTTCACTTCCTCGCTTCAGCTGATGTAATCACAGAAGGCCCAAAACATATTTACAAAGTGTAAAAGAAGTGATGAGTTTTCCTACAACCCCACAATAATGTGTGAATAAGTTCTTTAATCAACTAAGAGTATAAAACCTTGGCCAATGGATAAAGGCAGCTGACACCATTCAGGAAACGTCTTCTGATTTTCTGAGAGAATCAGTTGTGTCCCTTGCTTTAAAACAGTGATTCCCAAAGTGGGCGCCACTGCCCCCTGGTGGGTGCTGCAGTGATCCAGGGAGGCGGTGATGGCCACAGGTGCATTTGGGGGCGGTGAATAACTGTAAGGGGGCAGTGATAGAATGTGACAGGGGGCGCTAAGTAATATTTTTTCTGGAAAGGAGGTGGTAGGCTAAAAAAGTTTGGGAACCACTGCTTTAAAAGAAGTGATTAAGCAATTAAGGAGGTCTCCTTAGAGTTGGAGAATTGGAGAAAGTTGTCTGAGAAAACTCTTACACCTGTACCAGAGAGCAACAAGAAAGGGACAAGAAAGGGGATGTGTCATTAACAACACTGGATCAACAGGAAATACTGAATCCATAAGAGAACAGAGATATACATCCTAGATACATATTAATGCAAAATAAAATTTTTCATCCAAAGAAGAAAGCAAGTTAAAGTTATGACTACTATCACCAGAGGGCAGGGCTGATTGAGAGAGGCATAAACCCTGGAACCCCATCATGAAGACTCTACAAAGTGAGAAAAGACTTCCACACCTGGCAGAATCAGGGCTTGTGAGCTGCCTCTGCTACATGCTTATATTCCACATAAGCCTAGCTACCATTATTCTCTGGCTTTCAGTCTATCCTTCTTGTGGTGATGAAGACTGTGTCCCAGATTTATGTTTTGTAACTTTTTCTTCTTAGTATAATATCTTAGCAAATGCCTTTGTTAGGACCTAACTGAGACTGATTATTAATAAGAAGCATACTGATGGGGGCTCATGAGCTACAGTAATAATAGCCACCCACAGCCTTACTCCTAGTATCCAAGGTGACTGCTACCCTCTGGGACCTTAGCTATGAGGACAAGTACCCAGTGGGAGGAGTAGCTCCGATGGGGAACTACATGTATATTATTGGATTTGAGCCTCAGAACAACTCTGACAGGCAGCCATGATTATGTCAATAGCACCATAGACTTAGAGCTAGAAGAGAATTCAGGGATTATCCAGTCCAACCCCCTCATTTTAGAGAAAAAGGGTGACTTGACCAAAGTCCCTTAAGTACTTAGTCTCAAAGCTAAGAAATGAATTCATCCCCTGTGAGAGACTCTAAATTCTTTCTTTCCACAGCATAACATGTCCCCATTTTAAAGATGATGGAATTGGGGGGAGCTCAGTGGAAAGAGAGCCAGACCTGGCCAGGGGAGATTCTGGGCTCAAAGCTGCCCTCAGAAACTTCCTAGCTATGTGACCACTTAACTGGCATTGCCTAGTCCTCACTGCTCTTCTGCCTCGGAACCAAGACTTAGAGACATAATGTAAGGGTTGTGTTTTGTTTTTTTGTTTTTTTTTAAAAAAGGACTAAACCAGCCCTGGAAGAAACTAAGTGACTTATCTCTGGTTATACAGCAGCCAAATGGCTGAGGCAGGGCTGGATCACCAGCATTCCTCAGTCTCAAATCCACACTGCTTCCACTAAATGCCTTCCCTAACCCAGGGACACCTCCTGGGCTCCCCAATCCACTGGTGACTTTGTCACATCCTGGCACATCTCTCTCTCTCTTCCTCTTCCTCTCTGTCTCTCTCTGTCTCTCTCTGTCTCTCTCTGTCTCTCTCTGTCTCTCTCTCTCTCTCTCTCTCTCTCTCTCTCTCTCTCTCTCTCTCTCCCCCACCCCAAGGGCTCAAACCAAGGCATAAATTCTGGCCAACTGCACCCCACGCTAACCAAAAACCCTGCAAGATTTAACTTGCTCTAGAGCCAACAGGATTCCATCATTTCCATTTTTTAAAAATTCTCTACTACAAATTCTCTTAAAGCTAACCCAGCAGGAGAAAAAGAACTGTTTGGGGCGAAAAATACATAAATATGCCTTGGTTTGGTTCTGTACAAACAAGTTGTTGATGTTGTTGTTTTAATCCTTCTGCCAATAGTATCCCCAAATAGAACATCACTGCTAATGTACACAAATACTAGCTCTTCCGCTCTGCTGTTTAAACATGTGGGCTGGAACTTTAAAAAGAAAAAAACCTCCATCAAAGCCAAGCTAGTTTTCTCCACGATGGGTTTAGTGGGTTGTTTGTTTTCTGGGGGCAGCCGGGGGCACTGATGGGGTTTCCTTCCCAGTAATTAAGTCAGAGAAATTTCGCACTGCACATTAAAGAACACTCCAGGCCCAAATAAAATACATTTTATGAGATGATTAACAGGATTTTATCCTTCAAATGTATGAATATGCTTAAAATGGACATTTTTATTGCTCATCATAAAATATTATTAAGATCACTGCTTTTATGCTAAAGGGAGGGGAAAAAAGAGATGGCAAACGTCCTAAGTCTCGTGGGAGGGGAGAACAAAGACTGAGCTTCAGCTCTCCCTCCTCTGATGGGATGCTACCAGCTCCTGGGAAGATGCTCCCTCGTTGTGTGATCTGGACTATGTCACTGAACCTAAGCTCTGGCGTCCTCAACTCCACAATGAAGGACTTGGATGAGACGGCCTCTAAGGTCAATTCTGGCTCTGAAGATAATGGTTCTAAAACATGAGTGGCCCAGAGAGGTCATGCTGTGTGGGGTTTACATGAGGAGAGGAGGGTTCAGAAAGTTATGAGCATGGATGACCCGGAGTAACAGACTTCACCTCTAAGACTCAAACGTCTCTATGTGATGTGGCGGCTTTTGGATCGTTACCAAGAAATGTGGATTACTATTCAGTCTCTCTGAAACTGGGCTACAACTAGTTAATGAGCAAAAAACAACTAAAACCTTGAGATGGGAAAAATGGATGGACAAATTGTGGTATGTGAGTGTCAGGGGATATTATTACACAATAAGAAATGATCAACTTTAGGCTAAGAGAGCAGAGATCCTGGGTTCAAATGTGGCTTCAGACTAGCTGTGTGACCCTGGGCAAGTCACTTGACCTCCATTGCCTAGCCCTTACCACTCTTCTATCATGGAACAAATACACAGTATGGATTCTAAGACAGAAGGTAAGAGTTTGTTTGGTTTATTTTAATACACACGGGCAGTCACATAAATGGATCATTCTCTAAGACAGAAGAAATCATAAATAAGTTCATAATAGCAGAAATGGAAAACCCTCTATAGATCATGAAATAGTAGATAACAATGATCATCCTCCACGAAAATCCAATAAAAGAGGTGGACCTCACAGAGACTAGAAGAGTGGTTGAATAATGCTGGAGAGACAAATAACAAAAGGCAGAAGATTATATTCAAGACCACAATTTGAACACACCAGAGTGACATTCCCAGGAGCAGCCGGAGCAGCCAAGCTCAAGGAGTTGTAATAGATACCCAGCAATTATAATACAAATACAGCACAATGAGGATAAAAGAGGTGTAAAGGGGAGAGTGGGCTCAAAGTTAAAGGACCAGGAGAGTCACACACTCGTACACAAATGGGTAATAGCTTCTGGCGCTTTCTAGCACAGAAGGTTCCAAAGGTTCATGTTCCTTCCCCTCAGGTGATTGTCATTTGGAACCCAATTGTTCTTGGTTTAGGCATCTGACCCTGGCTGGATATAATGTCTCCTTCTAGCTCAGATCTAGGAGAGACAGAGAGAAACTCTGCTCTGCCACTGCCACAAACCCCAAACGATTCTTAAGGGTCTGACTCCCAACTCTAGATATGGAATCCCTGACTCACGACTTGGCAGATCTCTGCTTTTGGTTGGCGTTCCCATCTGACTGGCAGGTCCCAAACTGGTCAACCCTTTTTCATGGAGCTCAGGAGGTGTTGCTCAATCTTCTCGACTGTCACGGGATGCTTTCATCTACTTTCATCCGAGGGTCAAAGCACCAGAATCCTTTCAAAACTGTCTAAGGCTTTGTTCACATTTAGTGGTCAGGATGTAGGGAAATTCCTTCACAACTGGCTGATTGATGACATTTTTTTTATTTTTTGTTAATTTTCTTAATTTTTATTTAGAATATTTTTTCATGGTTACCTGATTCATGCCCTGCCTGTTCCTCCCCCTCCCATAGCTGACAAGCAATTCCACTGGGTTAGCCGTGTATTGTGTTCAAAACCTATTTCCATGTTATTCATATTTGCAGTAAAGCGATCCTTTAACATCAAAACCCCGATCCTATCCCCATCGAACCACATAGTCGATCCTGTTTTTCTTCTGTTTCTGCTCCCACAGTTCTTTCTCTGGAGGTGGATACATTCTTTCTCACAAGTTCCTCTGGATTGTCCCAAGTCATTGCGTTGCTGCTAGTAGCAGAGTCAGTTACATTCGATTGTGTTACAATGTATCCATCTCTGTGTACAACGTTCTCCTGGTTCTGCTCCTTTCACTCTGCATCTCTTCCTGGAGGTCTTTCCAGTTCCCATGGAATTCTTCCATTGTGGCTGATTAATGATATAAGTAAAGTGCTGGTGGCTGTTCTTATTGTTGTAGCTTATGAGCCCCCATTGGTATGCTTTTCATCAACAATCAGTCAGTCATCTTCATTAGGTCTTAGCAAAGGCATTTACTAAGAATAGAAAGTTACAAAACTGTAAGAGGGGAGACTAGATATTTAAGGTATGGTCACCAGAAATCGATTAACTCAATTTCAAAATAAAATAGACCCAAGTCAGGATGACTTTTATGGTGGTTTATTTACAATTAGGAAGGTTGAAGGTAGGGAAATTGAGAGAGAGAAACTCTGGCCCAGACCAGAGTCTGAACCAGGTAGGAATTTAGAGGCCCCAGAAAAGGGGCACAGAGATGAATTAAACAAGGCTTCTAGCCACAAGGCCTCCTCTAAGAAGAGAGGCCTCCTTAAGGCTAGAGCTTCCAGAAACACCAAGGGAAGAGAAAGTCAGCCTAACTTACCCCTGTGACAATTCAAAGAGAAGCGGTCTGAGGTCTCAGCAGAGATTCTTCCACACCCAGTTCAAAGCACCAACTCTCCACAGGAAGTTACCATCATATTTAAAAGATAGCATCTTTCGTCACTTCCTGTATCCGCCTCCAATTTCAAGTGGACAAATGGCAGCCTCAACACTGTTTTGGACTGCCCAGTGGGCAGTCCCTTGTTTTTGATTTGTCACTTACTATCACATGTGGGTAACAGACCTCCCCCTCCCCACTTAATTCTAAGATGGGTGAGGTGACATTACTTCTGGTAGCTAGAGTCTACACAAATGAATAAGGGTGAGCTAATTCCATTTACACAAACATAAATCTGAGACACAGTCTCCTACACATTCATTCATTGCCATGAAAAATAGACTGAAAACTAGAATATAAAAGTGGCCACACATGTAGCAGAGACAACACAGATCCCCTGGTAAAGGACTCAAGGTGTGATAGCCTGCTGTGACCCAAGTTATAGCACTGATGCTTCCTATCTAAGTGAGCATAAATAAGCCATGTACCTCCTCTGAGCTAATTTACCAATCCATATAAGGGAGTAGAAACAAAGCAGATACCCTCCTGTCAGGGAAAGGCTAATGGTAGCTATGAAGAATTCAGAGAAGCAAGGGGAGGCATGCGCTAATTCACAGCAAAGTAAAAATAATTCACAAAACAATATATATATATAAATATGTATATATATGGAGAGAGAGACAGAGAGACAGAGAGACAGAGACAGAGAGACAGAGACTATAATAATGTAAGTGGGGAAAGAAAAGAATCCATGAAACTGGACACTCTGATTATAACTGCTCAGCTGAGAAAATGCACAGCGCCCACCCTGGATGTGCAAAAGGTGCATGAACTGTCAAGCTCCACTGTGAGATGTGGGTGAGCTTTGCTGCTCTTTCTTCTTTTTCTGTCTTTGGTCCATAGAAGAACTCCCTGGGGAGTGGAGGAGGGAAGTTTATTAAAAAATGAACATGATATTTTAAGACTCCAAAAGATATTCTTTTTTTTTTAATGAGGTATGGGGTGAACTCTAGATTTGTAAGAGAGAGTGTAGCCTAGTGGGAAGAGTCCTAGACTTGAGAAAGGGGAGACCTGGGGTCACATCCTGCCTCCAGCACTTACAACTGAGTGACAAGTCAATTTATGTCTCAGCCTCAGTTTCTTCATCCATCAAATGAGGAAAATAATACTTTCAGTATCTATCTGACAAAACTATCATGTGAATCCAAGAAAATTTCTATAGAGCACCTTGCAAACTTTAAAGCACTAAATAGATGATGAAGACGGGTGACAACTGGCAGTTCAGTGACCCTACCTGAACATGGAATCTGGGATTTGGGATCCTCATAAAGTCCTATGATTTATACATAATTTGGTCTCTCTTATTTCTGCCTTTTGACAATAAAGCTTCATCCTTTAGATCTGAATTATTCATATCATTTTCATACTTCATTTTTCAAAGCAGGACAAAGGAGGTGGGACATACCTACACATGAATGGATGGATGGATGGATGAAAGGATGAAAGGAAAGGCATTATTAAATGTTTACTGTGTGTCAAGTACAATCCTAATTGCTGGGGATAACAAAAACAAAAACCAAAGGAGACAGACTCGGTCTCATTCATTCATTCAAATGATTTGCCCTGGATCAGACATGTAGAAAGCACAAGAGCCAGGACAGAAATGTAGAGAGAGCCTCAGTGGCCAAATCTACCACTCTACCACACTGTCAGGGAGAAATAATTCACATTTGTAGTGAATTTTCAAAGGATCAAAAGAGATATATTAAGGACTACACAAAACATAAAAAGTACTAGCTATGCCTATTTGTTAGGAGGGTCTGGTTTCTCTTTTTCGGAATCGAAGGGGGAAGGGTGGGCTTCTTAATTAAAAATAAAAAAATTTTAAAGCGCTGTCTAAACATTATGTAGGCAGCAAATGTCACAGCAGATTGAGCACTGGATTTGAATCAAGAAAATCTAAGTTTGAATCCTGCCTACTCGGACACTTACTAGTAGTATGACCTTAGTCAAGTCACTTAACCTTTTTGTCTCAGTTTCTTCATCTATAAAATGGAGATTTGTTTAAAAAAAAAAAAAAGGCACCTAGATGGCACAGTAGATAGAACATCAGACTTGGAATCAGGAACTCTTCTTCCCAAGTTCAAATCTAGCCTCAGACACTTAATAGCTGAATGACCCTGGGCAAGTCACTTAACTGTTTGCCTCAGTTTCCTCATCTGTAAAGAACTGGACAAGGAAACGACAAACCACTCTAGTATCTGTCAAGAAAACCCCAAATGGAGTCATGAAGAATCAGACATGACTGAAACAGCAGAGTGGGAATAATAATAGCACTTACCTCCCAGGGTCACTATGGGGATCAAATGACATAATGTATAGGAGGCGCTTTGTTTGCAAACCTCAAAGTGCTATAAAAAGTGGGTTATTATCGTTATCATTATTACTCTCACAAAGCCCTCTCTACACATCCCGTCATTAGGTTTCCATTACTGTGGTCTACAATGGAGAGAACTCCGAGCTTCCTAGCTAGATGAGTTTGAACTTCTCTGAATCTATTTTTTCACATATAAAAAGAGAATAAATGACACTCAAGACTGCTCTCTTCACAGATGGACATGAGCAAAGCTCTTTCTATATTGGGTAACACCTAGAAAAATGGGAGTTATGGCTGATTTTCCTGCTATCCATTAGGGAGGTGTCTTCCAAGGACCCTTCACTCCAGAGGGCAGTTGGAGCACCCTGTGTCTGAGTGGCTGACCTGGCAGACCAGGATTTAGGGCTCCAAGTTTCAGGATCTTTCCATCAGAAATCATGCTGGGGTGGGGTGGGGGGGCAGCTGGGTAACTCAGTGGATTGAGAATCAGGCCTAGAGATGGGAGGTCCTGGGTTCAAATCCAGCCTCAGACACTTCCCAGCTGTGTGACCCTGGGCAAGTCACTTGACCCCCATTGCCCACTCTTACCACTCTTCCACCAAGGAGCCAATACACAGAAGTTAAGGGTTTAAAAAATAAATTAATAACTTAAAAAAAAAAAAAAAAGAAATCATGCTGGAGTCCTGCTCCAAAATCAACTGAATGTTCTTTGGACTGTCTTCTATGGACCGTGGCAGCCATGAATACAAATGAATGGAGGAGAGATGGAGGGGTTGGTCTCTGGGCACAGAGCTGGCACTCAGACCAGAGTGCTTCGATCCCACACAGCACTTCAAGCTCAGAGTGTTTAAGATAGAAGGAAGGAGAATTTGGGCCTGAGCTTTCTGCTTTTCTCTGGGCTTTTTAAAAAAATTTTATTTTTAGCATCCTGTAAAACTATGAGGTAGATTCTTATTTAAAGGTCTGCATGTCGACTGTCATTTATTGCAATGACACCGTCAGGACAGGATGCACACCGAGCCACTGTCTGGAGAAGAAAGAAGCGTTTCTAAACACCTACTATGTGCCGAACACTTTGTAAAGATCTCATTTAATCCTCACGTCCACCCTGGAGGGAGGCGGTGCCATCAGTGTTCTGAGGCGGTCAGCGACTTGGCCAGGGTTTGAACTCAAGGTTTCCGGACTCCAGGTCTGGCATCCTATACCATACACCATCCAGCTGCCAGTTTGGAGGAGCCACTATCCTTTCTGTAATTAGTCTCTGACTCTCCTTGGCCTTATCTTTCCCAGCCTTGTGGGTGACACTGTGGTTGCTTTGTTGATCTGGGCCCACCAGTGTGCCCCATTCTCTTCAACCGCACCACACATCTTCCTTCATCGCCACATCTGCCAGCCTTTGTGACTGGGGTAACTCTGGGGGGGCATTGGGGATACTGCCCAAGCCGTAGCCGAAAAAAGCCATAACCTTACAGATCTTAACTCCACAGCCCCGAGCAGGTGACCCAAAGAGCCACTGGCCTTCTGGAGTTTCTTGATAATTTCTTCGGTCTAAGACTTTGTAGTGAGAACACTCGATCTCAAGAGAGCCACAACTTCTCCACACCTGAGGGCTTTAGAGAGTCACCCCGACACCGAAGGGTTTATGCCTCTAGCCCAGGGCCACACGGTCTGGAGGCATCAAGAGTGGGAGGCTTGAATCCAAGTCTTTGAGCCCCCCAAGGCTCGTTCTCTTATCCAGGAGGCCATGTCGCTTCTCCAGGCATTAGTCTTGACGGTCTCTGGGCACAATGCCCGTAAGCCAAGCACCGAACATGAACACGTTACATTTTAAAGTGCCCTCTCCCTGCTGCCCTGCAGCCTCCTCCCCATGGCTCCCCACTTTCTCCTGGGATCCCCCAGAGCGGCTAAAGAAAGTTGCCCATGATCTAGACCCCCGTGATACACCCAGCCCACTCTCTGTCACGTCGTGGGAGCAGGAGCAGATCGACCATTGCCAGCCCTGTAAAGGACGCTTCCGCCATTGTCCTGTAACCCACCCACGATTCCCAGGACTTCCCACACCCCAAAGCTCTTCCTCGCCGGCCGTTCCTCCACAGGTTGCAAAGCTCGCGGGCACGAGCCGTCTTCATTTCTTGTATTTGTACTTCAGTGCTCAGCTCAGGGTGGGGAATCACTTCATAATTGTGCTTCATTTTCATTGATTAATGACTCTTTTCCTGAAACTCCAAGCAGAACCGTCACATTTCTGTGACGCGTATTATTTAGTCAAAGAAAGTTTTGGCCCAAGTATTCTACCATCGTCCCGACGTTGCCGCCGCTCTTCCCGGCATCTGTGTCGTCTGGGAAGACCGAAGGGCAGAATTAGGGGTGACGAGTGGGGCCAGAAGAGGGAGAACAGACGGAGGCTCCTCAGGGAAATCTCTCGGTGCTTCGCCGTCTGCCTGCGGGGAGCGTCCCGCGGACACCTCTACGCAGCGTCGGGCACCTCCTCCCCAAACTGCCATCTCCACACACCGAAGGAAGCGGCCGTCCGAGCCCCCGGCCAGGGCCGTCGTGCCGCCCGTGGTCCATCCCGAGACCTATAAATAGGGCAGGCAGCTGCCATCCGACATGCCGGCAAACATTCTGTGACTAAAGGCACTGAACAGAGTCAGGCCAGAAGAGAAGAAGATGTCACCAGCCTGGCTCGAGCCGCCTCCGTGCGCACCACCGGCGGACCCTGGAGACAATTATTTCTTTTATGATGGAATTTTGAAAAAAAGTCTGGAGGGAAGCCTCCACCCACTAGGCCGGTCCCAGAGCTCCAGGTACAAACATTTTGGAGAGCCTACAATTTGGTCTAATGAAACGTTTCCTTCTATGGACCGACATCTTTTTAAAATATTTTGGGGTTTTTCCTCAATTGCATGACCTCTCGGTGTTTCTATTAAAAAACAAATTGTGAAGCGAATGAAAAACCAGGGACTTACCTTTCTGCCTCCAGTGTCCGAGTCTTTTCTTAAAGGACCAATATTTAAATTAAATGAAGGCAAACGCTAGATCCTCTGCTTTAATTTCCGTAATGAGTCCATCTTTTAAATCAAATCCGTCAACCAAGCCAAGCATGTGGGAGGGCAAAATGTATGCAACTTAAACCTCTTTGGGGATATGCTTTCTTTATTGAAGGTATTAAAAATAGAATCAAATACTTTTAAGATTCACGAGCAAAAGTTTAAATATCTATTAAAGAATTTTTACTAGTGCCAGGAGACCACATGATTCAAACTGGCATCGTCTCTTTTTTTTTTTATCATTTTAAACTGATCCTTTTTAAAATAGTCATATGCAAAAATGAGAAATATTGCTCTATTCTTCACACGAGCTCTCACGTAAAATGCAAATCAACTTCCCGTTCTTTTGTCAGCCATAAATGCTAATGGGATGGTCTCCTTTTTCTGAATCGGAAGAGGGTCCGTTTTATACTTCGGAACTAAAGTTCCAGGGATGCTTCGGTTTTCTCCCTCCGTCACTTCCAGAAAATGTTTCTTGGTAAGCTTAAAAACCAGTCGAGGATCTGGTCCGGAAAGTGGCGGGCAGTTACAGTTCTCTCTAATTTTAATGGCCTAGAAAGAGATAAAAACAATAAAACATTTTATTTAGGCCTTTCTTCCAATAATATAAGATATAGAAACAGTCACCCAGGCTTCTTTTTATTGTAAACTCTTACTTTCTATCTTAGTAACGCCCCTAAGCCAGAGGGACAAGGGCTGGGCAAACAGGGTTAAGTGACTTGTCCAGGGTCACACAACTGGGAAGGGTCTGAGGTCAAATTTGAACCGAGGTCCTCCAGACTCCTGCCACCTAGCTGCCCTTCACACAGACTTCTATATTTTTCTCCCTCTTTGTAATAAAGACCCAAAGAAAACAAAAAGAGTCGCAGATAAGACCCTATACAACATTATCTTCTCATAATCTTCCAGTTCACCTGAATAATAACAATTTAAATACACTGTTACCTGCAAATAAGGAGGAAAATAAGCTCTCCATGTATGCCCTTTGGTTTTTAGCTTAGCTATTGATATTTGCTGAAAAAAAAAATTATAACCCCTGAATTCAAATAAAAATCAGATAATCATAATCTTGGGGGGTCTTCTGACTCTTTTATATTGAAATATAGGAAAAAATTATTTTATTACGCTATTCATTCCTTTAGTACTCTATTATGAATTCACTGTTCTTGCTTGCTTTTCCCAGCCTAGTCCTGCAATTTCATTGAAATAACAAAGAAAGCACTCCCAGTGTGGAGTCTCCCTCCGCCTTTGCCAGCCAGTCACTTCTCCGCAACTGCTGCACAAAGCCCTGAGAGGTTAAGTCACAATAATGATGATAATGATGGCTAGCACGTATGTAGCACCTACTATGTGCCAAGAATTATGCTAAGCAATTTACAAGTATTATCTCATTTGATCCTCTCTGGGAGGTACCTGCTGCTTTTGTTACCCCTAAAACAGAGAGGAGGAAACTGAGGCACATCACAAGGTCCCAGAGTTGGAGGAGGCTGGATTTGAATTCGGCTCTTCCTGACTCCAGGCCCATCGCTCTGGACTTGCTCAAGGTCCCGTAGTCAGGATCCACTAAAGCAGAACGTGAGCCCAGACCTTCCCGACGATCCGGGACGCCACGTTGCCTTTCGATTCCCTTCAGCATGAAAACTGGAAAATACTGCCCGAGCCTCCTTGCTGAGAGAAGAACGAGGGTCCCGACGGCAAGGCTGCCTCTTCTCTCGTCATTCAAGGCTCCCTCCAGCCGCCATCTTTTCCTCGCTCTCCCTCCCTGTTCGAGGACAGGCTGTGGATTCCCCTAGAGGAGGGCAGTTACCGCTGCCAGTTCTGCCCCCTTCGGGCCGCCCGTGGTCAGCACGGCCGGCCGTCTGGAGCCCGGCCGGAGGAGGCGCTGCGGCTCTCCACAAACCTCTTCCCGACCCGCAGTCGCTTCCATTTTCACACGTGGAATATTAAGGGGCCGTTTTTCAAGCCCCCCTTAATGGGTGCCTCAAAGGGCAGAGTGGAAGAAGAAGCGGCAACACCCGCTCCCTTCTGGAAAGGGTCACAAACAGCGCGGCGGGCTTGGAGCACAGAGCTAAGTCGGTGTCGGCCCCGCCTGCCCCTCCGCCGCCCCCGCCAGTGTCCGAGGTGGGGCTCTCCTCGCCCTTCCCCGTCCCTCCATCCCTCACGAACAGCACCTCGGCCTGCTCGGACGAGGCTCGGACGAGGCTCTCCCTCGGCTTTCCCAGTAAATAGGAAGAAGGAGGCGTTCATCGGCCCCGACTCGTTCTCTAAGTGCCGGCGCATCCCTCAGCCTTCATGGCACGAGAAAGCACGACGCCTCACGCCCAGCCTCACGCCCAGCCTCACGCCCAGCCTCACCAACGATGACCACCCGCTATTGATCACCACAGCTCGGGGGTCCCTCCCTTTCCGCTGCACAAGAACGACACGAGTGTCGGGCGCCGCTATCCAAGGCAAGCTGGAATCCCCAAATCCGTTATTAAAGAAAAAAAGCAACCCGATCCTCTTAGACTCACTGAGCAATTCTAACTCTCTGGACTCGTGGGCTTCGGGCCGGTCTTCCAGTAGCTGAGTTTTCTCCCCGCAGACGATCGCCATGAAGGCACGGTTTGCCCTTTTGCCCCTCTGCGTCCTCACACGATCCGCCTTGCCCAACCCTCCCACGAGGAGCCACGCGGGTTACTCGACTCGTCGCCCCTCAGACGCAGCTCTGCGAGGACCCCGAGGGTAGATGGCCGAGGCTCAACGCCTCTGGCCGGCCTTTACGACCGGCCAGCAACCAGCCAGGCCCAGGCTGTCGGCACTGACTTCGGAAGGCCAGAGTCAACTCCCAGGCACGAGGCGTCAGACGGAGGAGAGACCCGACGCGCCCAAAGCAGAACGCCGCGTCTCTCACCAGGCAAGCACCCCGCCAAGGCCTCGGGGCACCCCGTGAGTGACCGAGGGCCACTCTGTCGGGGATGTGGAGGCTACAGGGCGGCGGGTGGCAGAACCATTCAGTGGAAGGTGCCGCCCCGCTTCCAGCAGAGGCCAGAGCGGAGGCAGAGAGGATGCCGCACAGAAAGGCCCCTCGTTCCTCTTCCCCATTTCCCGAAGGAGGCCCCCTTTCTGTGGCTGCGGGAGGCCTGAGATCCGGCGGGACAAGGACCCTGCGAGGACGGGAGCCGCCTCTCCTCTTCCCACCATGTCAGAGCCCTGAAGGAAGGCGCTGGGGCACTCGTGACTCCTCCCAAGAGCTCGCCAGCGAGGCTGTGAGAAGTCCAGCCGCCATTTCCCTTGCCCTGGGCGGCCTCTATCGCCTTTCCTCCTTTTGTTTAAAGTAAATAAATGTGCGTCCTGCCCGATACCTCGATGGTGCTGGGCTCTGCGGCAGAGTCACCCCTCTGCCCATCTGCCCATCTGCCCATCTGCCCATCTGCCCGTCTGCCTGTCTGTCCGTCTCCCTGTCTGCCCGTCTGCCCGTCTGTCCGTCTGCCTGTCTGTCCGTCTGCCTGTCTGTCCGTCTGCCCGTCTGCCTGTCTGTCTGTCTGCCCGTCCATGGACACTCCTGTCCAGGCTTTTCATAAATCCTTCACAGAGGAGCCTCCCGATATGCTGGAAGCCTTTGCGTGGTCTCCCCACACCGCTTAGGGGTCACACTTGCCGGCACTGCGCCCTTCTGGGGGTGCAAAGGAAGGCAAAGACGGTCCAGGGCTCACTGGGCGAGATCTCCCCCAGACAGCTCGGGGCAAACAGGACGTGAGGGACACCCGACAGAGAGAAGGCCGGCCAGCACTTGGGAGGCTTCCTGGGCGAGGTGGGATCTGAAGGGAGTCCAGGAAGCTCATGGGGGAGAGGAGGGAGGCCATCCCCGGCCTGGGGCGGCCCCTGAAGCCCTCAGACTCATGGATGGCGTCAGCAGGGAGGCCGATGGGCCAAGCAGGCCGTAGAAGGTGTAAGAAGAGTAAGAAGGGAGGCCGCGGGTGGCCCAAGAGAGTGAGATGGAAGCGGAGCCGCCTGCTGGGGAGAAAAGGGAGAGAGCAGGGCGGGGCGGGACGGTCCACACCGGCTTGGCCAGGAGGAAGGATGAGAAGGCGGCGGGAGGCATGCTGGGGGCAGAAGGGGGCGGAGGAAGCTCCCGGAGGGGGTGCGGCGGGGGATGTCGTGCTCGGGAAGGGCCCTTGAGATGACGTATAGAAAGAACAAGTGAAGCCAATCCGCGGTGCGTGAGTAGAGCAAAGGGGGCAACCCAAGACTGAAGCAAGAACTTGGGCAGGAAAAGAGGGTGAGGCTGGGGAGGAGGCTGGGGAGACCGGGGAGGAGGCCAGGGAGGAGGCTGGGGAGGCCGGGGAGGAGGCCGGGGAGGAGGCCAGGGAGGAGGCCGGGGAGGAGGCCGGGGAGGAAGCCGGGGAGGAGGCCGGGGAGGAGGCCGGGGAGGAGGCCAGGAAAGAGGCCGGGGAGGAGGCTGGGGACCAGCTGAATGAGTGCATCCAGAGCTCGAGATCGGGAGGGGAGAAGCATTTCTCCGGTCCTGACCGACGGCTTGGGAAAGAGCAGAGGGACAGAAGCCGGAGGGGTCACCAGGAGGCAGATGGGGGGCTGGAAATGAAGACGGGCCGTGAGCAGACAAAGCGTTTCGCATCGGTGGAGGAGGATGAGAGCAAAGTTCTGGCTGGACGGTCTCAGCTGCAGTCGGATAAAGGACTAAGTCTCGGAGCAGAACTAAACGAGGAACTAGAATGTTGGGGTGCTGGGGGGTCCCTGTGTTGGCTGAATTCCCACCTGCAACTTCCACACGGACGGTGTCTGTGACTCTGCCCTGCCTGCATTCTGCCTCCGCCACGTTCACGTGAGACACACGAGGGGCGCGGGGGGAGCTGGGACGGCTCCCCCGAGGGACGCCTGGGGCACGCTCTGCACAACGGGGGCACCCCATGTGTCCCTGTGAAGCCAGGCAGAAGGAGGGGGCTGAGGACGACACAAACTCAGATCTGGGGGGCCCGTCGTGCGCAGAGCAGCAGGTCAGGAACGCCTCCGTTCGGATCTAGTCTGAGACATTCGTTAGTGATTGCTTCACCCCTGTTTGCCTCAGTCTCTTCATCTGCAAAATGGGGGTGATGAAAGCATCTCCCTCTCAGGGCTGCCATGAAGATCAGAGATAACATCTGCAAAGCACTCAGCTCGCTGTGGGAACACTATATAAATTATAATTATATCACTGTATCATTCTGTCTATAACGAATTACTGTAAATTCCATGAGCATCATATAAATGTTAGCTGCGGTTACTCGGTATTAAACCCGTAAGGCGTAAGACAGACGTTTGGTAAAAGTCTCTCCTCTCGGGGTTCACAAACGCCAGCACGGAGAGGCTTCCCGACGACATCTGCAACCAAACTGAACGCTGAAGGCGAGTGAGCGAAGGCGTCGCTCTTCCTCCCGGCAGCCTCCCGAAGTTGTCTGCCGGAACGCATCAGGCTCCTAAGCCCTGTGCAAGCACAGAGGCTAAACAGCCATTACTTTCTTAGAAAAGAATAAACTTCAACAAGAAAAAAACAGAAGCGAAGAGGAGTGGCCGGGATGCCACAGAGGCTCCGTGACCGATTTAAAGGTTTCTTTGGGAAATGGAAACGGAGATATTTGGGTCTGGGCAGGGGGCGGAATCATTTCCATTTTTAAAACTCTGTTCCTTTAAGAAATATCATCCCTTCTTCCCCATTTCCCCCGAAGCCATTTTTGTTAACAGCTCATTCGTTTCTGCCTCGAGGAGATCTCCATCCCACGGACCATAATGTTGTTTTAGGGTCTCCCACGATGCTCCTTCAGGCTCGCTGGCTTTACGCGATGCTGAGGCCAATCCAATGACCGCAGCCGCTCTGTTTACCTTGACCTCAACACTGCGTGTCAGACAAAATGAAATCCTGTAAGGTGAGCGCCGCGTGTTTGTGTCTATCGGCCAATACCCACATTTTACTTAAATGTTTAGCACTCTTGTATTTGCCACTCGTGAGATGTGTAATATTAATGATTTATGAATTCACTTTGTCCAATTACAGATGCATAAGAGTGATTTACAGGGGAGTTCCAAGCCCTCGCCTTCTCAAAGTGTTCAGGATTCAAAATGAAATGAGATTAAAATGAATCTATTTAAAGACTTACACAAAGTGTTTTGCTACATAAAGAGAGAACACATTAGATTTGGACTTGGAGATTAAATTTTTATAGAAGTGAAGCCGTCATGGAGATTTCCTAAAATGTAAACAGCTATCTGATCACGAAATCCAGTGACTAATAAATGACGACGAAACGCTTCTCTGTATTGTTCTAATCATTTCTTTCCTCTCTCTGAAATTTCCACATCCTAAACGCTTCCAGTTTTCAGAAAGGAAGGCTGCGTTTCCACCCTGGGTTACTATACAAGCTCTCTTATTTATTTCACAAGTCCCCACATTTCATGTTAAAACAACTCTTCCAGGGAAAAGCCAAATAATCTATCTCTTTCAAGGACAAATTATAGTCTACATTAAATTTAAAGTCTGAACAGTGTCACTATGGAGCATAATTCTAAAACTGTCATATACTATCAAGCATCAACAGGTTGAGACAGCATCTGTTCTCCAGTTCTGCACCCAAGTTGTTATGGTAACCAGAATACATATGCTATGTATGTCTCCTAAATTTAACAGATTATTCCAAGTAAATAAAATTAACATGATTATTGGCTAATTATCTTCAAATAATATTCTCAGTACAAACCTATATTTACCTTTTTAAATAGCTAATGGATCACTACATTATGTTTAATATACTTATCTTACTGAAGGATTTGACCAAAAAAGAATAAAATTTAACTCCCTTTAATTGACATATCTCTATGTTCTAGGTTTTAAAAAATGAAATTAGCTTATTCTCATGATAGTACAGAAATAAATAAGCCAAAAGTGAGCACGCATCATGACCTCTAGGTATCAAGGATGGGGTAAGTCATCAAGCTGCTGGGACAGTGAGAAAGGAGAGATGGGGGGGGGGGGGGGAAGCTAGGTAGCTCAGTGCATAGAGAGCCAGGCCTAGAGACAGGAGGTCCTGGGTTCAAATCTGGCCTCAGACACTTCCTAATTGGGCACATCATTTAAACCCCCATTACCTAGTCCTTACCAATCTTCTGCCTTGGAACCAATATTTAGTATGAATCTAAGACAAAAGGTAAAGGTTAAAGAAAAATTTTTTAAAGAAAAAAAAAAACAATCAGGAGCAGCTAGGGAGCTCAGGGGATCAAGAGCAAGGCCAGGAGTAGGGAGGACCAGAGTTCAAATCTGGCCTCAAACAATTCCTAACTGTGTGACCCTGGGCAAGTCACCTAATCACAACTGCCTCAACCTTGCTTCTCTTCTGTCTTAGAAATGATACTAAGACAGAAGGTAAAGGTTTAAAAAAAAGTCATGCTGATCTGTTTACTTTTTCTCCCTCTTTGCCAATAAAATTCCTACTCATTTTAAAATGTAGCTTAAGTCCCACCTCCTCTAGAGTTTTCTTTGAGCTTACATTTAATAACAGCCCCCCAAAACAATTTTATTTTATGATTGTCTAATTACTTTTCATGGAAGTTGAGTATTGCAGCTGTCTGTGGTGTATATCGTATGTGCCCCCATCAGATGGTAACTGGAGAGCAAGAACCATGTCTTCTTCTTGCAGGGAGGGGAGAAGTGGGGGAACGTTCCTCATCACCAGTACAACTCGGCACCCAGCAGGTGCTAGTTCTCTCTGTTTTGTATTATTTATACTTTAGCTCTACAATCAGTTCGGGGAAGAACGCTTAAGTAAATTCCATGATGCTATAACAAAAAATTAAGATTTTCAATGGCATAGACTTTCTCATAGAATTTTATAAATCACCAGAAGATTCTCCTTTCTGCATTACAAAAATTAGTCTCATGTTAGCAGGGAATTCCAATCGTTGAGTTATAACTATGTATTGTAATTAACAACATACTGGTGTACTAAATATCAGTTTCACTTCAAACACTAAATTATTCCCAATGTTATAATAGAGTTTTATCACATTCAAAATGAATTCAACCACTTGGGGAAAAAAATAGAAAAAGATTACATCAAGCTTCAAAATTATGTTTCCATCCGATGTTAGTTTGTTTTAAAAGGAATTTGTCTTCAATTCTTTCCTTCATTACCAATCTTCGACATACACAGTTTATGCAATCATTTTTCTTTGTACTCTCTAATCAAATCATTCTTATTTTAAAGAATTTTTCTCTTTGAAAGTGGCAATGAAGCACATTTTCAAGGTCTCCAGTAATCATCTGTAAATATATTTTGATGAAATTTTACAACTTAGAACTTGAGAAAAGCTTTCAGTAAAAGTTGGCATTTGTCAACCAGTTCAAAGAAAATTTTTCAAAGATCTTAGTTCAATGATTGAAAATGGGGAACATTCTAGCAAAACAGAAATATGAAACACCTCATTGATAAAACAACAAACTTAGAAAATAGATCCAGGAGGGACAATTTAAGAATTATTGGACTACCAGAAAATCGTGATCAAAGAAAAGGCCTGGACATGATTCTATAGGAAATTATCCAAGAAAACTGCCCTGATATATATATTTTTTAAACCTTTACCTTCCATCTTGGAGTCAATACTGTGTATTGGCTCCAAGGCAGAAGAGTGGTAAGGTAGGCAATGGGGGTCAAGTGACTTGCCCAGGGTCACACAGTTGGGAAGTGTCTGAGGCTGGATTTGAACCCAGGACTTCCCATCTCTAGGCCTGGCTCTCAATCCACTAAGCTACCCAGCTGCCCCCGTGCTCTGATATTATTGAACAAGAGGGTAAAGTAGAGACTGAAAGAATCCACAGATCACCTCCTGCATTAAATCCTCAATTGACAACGCCCAGGAATGTTATAGCCAAGTTCAAGAACTTCCAGACCAAGGAAAAGATATTGCAAGTTGCTAAAAAGAAACAATTCAGATATCATGGAGCCACAGTTAGGATTACACAGGACCTGGCTGCAACCACACTGAAGGACCAGAAGGCATGGAATATAATAATCTGGAAAGCAAGGGAACTGGGTCTACAACCAAGAATCAACTACTCAGCAAAACTGACTATATTCTTGCAGGGGAATTTAATTTTTAAAAATAGTGTTGCTTAGAGCTACTAAGAGACCACATGATGAGTAAGTATCAGAAATGGAATGTGACCCAGGTCTTCCTGATTTTAAAATAAATTCTTCATCCCCTACATCATGATGGATCTTTCCAAAGAGAATATTGGAATAAGAAGATGAAGCAGAATGGGATCATTTCCAGGGTCCCAGATGTGGCCCAGTCTGTTCTTCTCCTTTTTAATTCTGGATTTCCTATCACTTCCTATCTATAATGCCTGTTCACGCTGACAGGCTAACTATGGTCTGTCTATTCGACAGCATGTCATTTTCTGGGCTTATCATAGCATTCTTCACCAGTTCATTTTCCCTATACAGACCACAAGGCGAAACTTTCCCGAGTGGTCACGTATCTCGTTGAATAGAGGTCCCGTGGTGTTCAGGGACTCAAAGCAATCAGCACAATGTCATCCAGAAAGCAGGAGAAAATTTATGCTTAAAATGAAAACCACCAAAAGCAGCTCTCTTAAAGAGAAAATGGAGGTTCAGAAGGTATACATCCTATGTGTCCATTTCTGCCCCTTGATTCTGGAGGAAGTGGGCCATTCAGGAGTTGGTGGGCAGCAGGAGAGCAGGACCAGAAGAGTCCCCTGTTCGGGTTTCCTGAGACCAGCAGCTCCAGAAAAGGGAGGCTGAACCCCAATGCTGATTCCTTCAAAGGCTAAAGAATATGCTGATCACAGTTGCATCTATCAAGCCTTCCCCACTACCAGGATTTTGGAGAGCTTCCTTCATCTTATGTCCTTACTGAGCTCTGTGCTAGGGACCAGAGAAATGAAGGAGAAACTCGAGATGTGCTCCCTGCGTTCAAGCAGCTACAATCTAATTAGAGAAATGAGGCTCGCCTCTCTAGACAAGGTAATGAGCAAAGGAGTGAGTGTGAGAGTGGGTGGTCAGCGCCACGTGAACGGCCCATACAGGAAGGCCTGAAGAGGTTCAGAAGGAAACAGACACAGCTTTGAACTAAGATATTACGGGAAGGTTTCACAAAGGCTGTGGGACTCCATTATGCCCAAAAGGATGAGGTGAAATAGGGGAACTGGGGCTCGATCGAGCATCCTGCTTGGACCATAAGCCACCGGGAGCCCAGATTTCTTTTTAAGGAAGTCACTGTCAGACTTGGTGGATGTGTTCATTAGTTGTGCTTAACTGCATTTCCCCCCTTTTTCTTTGTTACAAATGATGGCACTCTGGGTAAGGGAAGGAAATATATAGACATTAAGGTGGCATAAAACCAAGAGATAAAAATTTTTTAAAGAAAGGAGGTGATGGGATTGAAGTGTTTTAGGAAAATTAATCTGGCAGTTGGCTGGCTTACAAGAGCCAAGGCAAGAAGACCCCTAAAACTCTGCAATCCTCACTGTATCAGCTAGTAATGGGCTCCTTACAAAGAAGAGGTACTGAAGGCAGACACCACAGAAATGGAAGCAAACAGTTTGAGAAACGTTTTAAAGGAAACAATAGGCTTTGATGCAAGAGAAGAAACGAGGGAGGAGAGGCTGGATCAGAAGAGAACGAGGAGTCTCCTGGACTAACCCCGGGCCTCATGTGGCACCACACTATAGCATGGTCAGTATGCCTGGGGACACTCTGACCCTCTCAGTCCTCTCCAATGGATCCAGTCCCACAAGCAGGACCCCTTCTCCAAGCACACACACACAGATCTATATATACATACACCTTCCTACATGCACATACATGCAGTTATACACATGCAGGCAACAATGCATACACAACTACACACACACACACACACACACACACACACACACACACACACCTCTTTGGAGGCAAAAAAATAATCATTAAGCAGGGAATGGGCAGGCCAGCCTGGCTAAAACGGAATAACACAGGGTCAGCTGGGTAGCTCAGTGGATTGAGAGCCAGGCCTAGAGATGGGAGGTCTTGGGTTCAAATCTAGCCTCAGACACTTCCCAGCTGTGTGACCCTGGGCAAGTCACTTGACTCCCATTGCCCACCCTTATCACTCTTCCACCAAGGAGCCAATACACAGAAGTTAAAGGTTTAAAAATATAAAAACAAAACAAAACAAAACGAAAAAACGGAATGACACCCTGAGGCAAGACAAACCAGCCACCTTGCTTGCTGCCTCCGCGAATACCTCAGTGGAGGTAACCTAAATGCCTTGGGAACAATAACGCCACCAAGACCAGGGTCCCTGTTTCCAGTCCAGGTTCTACAGGCATCTGGGGAACAAATCCTTTGGAGCTGCTATGAGCACTTAGCACATATTCCAAAAGATTAATAAAAGGTTGTTTTCATTCACTCCTCATTCATTCATTTGCCTAGCAACAAGTCAACAAAATCAAGAAGAACCCACAACCCAGAGCTGATGGCACTGAGAGCTCAGTTCCCCTCATAGAAGAAAAGAAGCCCTCAAATGGAGGAGCAAGGTCCACACAGGGGCCTCCCTTCTGGCCAAGAAGTCGTAAGGGCCCAGTAATGAGTAAGGCAGTAAAGGAAAGGAGCAAAGGAGATGAGTGACCAAAACAACGAATGGGGGTGACCAGAGGCAGATGTTCTGAGAGGGCTGTGGTGCTGGCCCACAAAGAAGAGAAAAAAGGAAAACAAAGAGATGAGAGGAGAAGCCCGCCATTTCTATCCAGCAGGGCTGCTCTTCATCTCATCATTCTCAATGGAACAAGACATGTGTAGGGAGGCTGGCAAAGAACCCCCTGCATGGAACTGCAGGCTCTCAAGAGCATCAATGTCCCCTGCTGTAGGAAAGCCTGGCTAGATGGCTCAGCAGTATGAGATGATGAACATGATCCTGATGGACACATACCTCAGGAGAGCTTGAGTGGGAAGTAAGGAAGCTGCAGGGCATAGATGAAATCTCCTCAAGGGAGGTGAGAGAAGTATAGAGGGAAGGGAGGGGATTCTCAAAAAATAAAATATGAAAACCGAAGGAGAAAGAGGACAGTGGTAATAGGGAAGCAAACTTGCTCAACTCTTCCTTTTGTGTCTGCTTTCTCTGACAAGGAAAATGATCTTTGGACTGGAAAGGACTTGACAAAAATGGGTACTAAAGCATCACTACCCCAGCCAAATCAGGGGCTAATAAGAGAGCAGCTACCTGACCTTGATAAGTTCAAATCAGTGGGTTCAACTGAAACAGATCCTCAGCTACTAAAAAAAAACACAGATAGGAGCCACAGTCAGTTATTTCTGAAAGACTGTAGCAGGGAACAACAAGATGAGAAAAAGGAAATGGCCTGATTCTCCTCCTAACCATGCCCTCTCCCCAGAAAAAGGGAAAACAGAATCTGTAACTATATGCTTCATCATTAACAGGTCAACCCATAAGAAATTACATCCTAAAGAATGGAAGAAAATACATTTTCCAACTATGACCAGACAAAGGATAGAGAGGATCACAGAATAGAACATGAACAATTCTGGTTACATAAAACTGAAAAGGTTTTGTGCAAATAAAATCAGTATAATTAAAATTAGAAGTCACTGAGTTAACTGAGAGAAAAATCTTTGAAACAAATTTCTCTGATAAAGTATACACATATTTATACATATATATAAAGATATGTGGAAATTAATTAAACGTATAAAAATGTCAGTCATTCCACTAAAGCTAAGTGGTCAAAGTATACAAGTATGCAGTTATCAAAGAAAGAAATCCAGGAGATAAACAGTCATATAAAAAATGCTACAAATCATAAATAATTAGAAGGCAATAAGCTAAAACAACTCTGAGGTTCTATCCTCCACATATGAAATCAGTAAGGATGATAAAAAGAGAAAACAACAACTTCTAGGGGTGCAAGTGGAAGATAGGCCTAGCAGCGCACCTACGATGGAACTGTGAACTGGCTTAGCCCTTCTAGAAAACAACAGGGACTTTGTCCCCAAAGTCACTAAACCATGTGCACCTTTCGACTCAGCATTGTCACTACCGGGCCTGTACCCTCCCGAGATCCAAAATGAGTGGAGAACAATATTTACAGTTGTTCTTTCTGAACAACTGTATCAAAGAACTGAATATCAAAGTGGCACCCCTTGTTGATGAATGGCTAAATAAATTATGGGATATGAATACAATAGAATATTATTGTGCCATAAGAAATGACAAAAGGGGCAGTTCCTGAGAAAGCCTCAATGCTTTGTACGGACTGACGCATGGTGAAGTGAGCAGAACCAGGAGAACACTGTACACAGCAGCAATGTTGTAAAGCCATAACCGTCAGAGCTAACATTTCTTTGGGCGTTAGGGTTGACCATCCATGTTTCACATATACTAACTCATTTGACCTTAAGAACTCTGATCAATGAAATGACCGACTAACTCCTGAGAAGCAGGTATGAAGTGTGCTGCCCCCTCCTAACAGGGAAGTGATGAGCTCACGGTACAGAATGAGGCATATACTTTTTGGACATGGCAAAGGGATAGATCTGTTTTCCTTAACTAAGCTTATTTATCATCTGGAGAAAAAAAGCCTAGGTCATTCTAGACTAACTTCAATTCCTTTTTTAAACCAGTATTACTAAACTGGTAGGGAACTGCTATGTAATCTACCTAAATCTTAATGGAAAAGATGAAGATATGAGCTAGGTCAGTAGTGTTGAAGTCAAATAGAAACAGAACACATTTTGGCTCAGAAAACCACAAATCAGCATTATCTAGGTTGCATTGTGCTATCTGGCCCCACAGAAGAAAAGACCTTTTTGGGACGCCGGCCCACACAGGGATCTCAGAATGTCCCCACAGGCAGAAAAATCACCAAGACAGTGAACAGGTCAGCTAGGGCCAGGGAGAAGCTCAGCTGGGGGGATGGAAAGGATCCTATTCTGACAACAAACTTGGGTGGGGGAGTAGGGAAGAGTGCAGCAGATGGGCTTTGTGGCCTTTGGGGCCCTTCAGTGGGGTGGGGAAGCCTCGTGGCCTGAAGCAGAAGAGGACCACGAGGGATTGGGACATAATCTCCTACTAGAGCCCAAGAGCCTCCTGGACATCAGCTACCTACCTGTATCCAGAATCAAAGGCCCAATTACCCCCATCCTCATTGTGGCTCTGACGACAAGATCAATATGTATCAATTATGAGATAGGAAAACCAAAAAAAGCTATCCCCGGCTTTAAGTCAGTATTCTGAAAGTACAATACGTAAAATTCTTTGCAAATTTTGAATAATCTCAATTTGGGCAGATGATAAACTGGCCTAAATTGGAGTATCTACACTTTATTCTCCATCTGCTTAATGAAAAGGCCAAAGAGTTTTAGGAGCAAAAGCAGTTGGGTGAAACCAAGTATATTTCCCAAAGAGTTGCTTTGAAGTTTCCAAGTGATAGAGGCCATAAAAAAGTTAAGTTAATCATGACGCTGAAGAATTCTGTGGCTTTTCAGGCGACACTTCTCAGTGCTATCCGTGCCATACTGGTAATACTGGAGTCCTGTTACCAGTCCAAGACACCGGCCTCTCTTGGCCATACTTCCCAGTCTTTGCCAGGCAGGGTTTCGGCAGAAGAAATGAAGGCTGCTTCCTTTTGCATATGCCGATGTTGCAGAATCCCATAAAGTCAAACTTGCGCTGATTGGAAAACCCCACCATTCCTCTGTCCTGGAGTTTGCAAAGGTGCCACAAGCTCACAGGCTGCTTACTGAGCAGGCACCGAAGGTCAAGCAAATGTCTTTCTGTTCGTTACTTTGAGCACCCTTTGGACCCCTCAGTGAATATTTAGAGAGTGCCTTCGCCGTGAACAAAGCTCGTCTGTTGTTACAACCTCGTAGTCCTCACCCTGAGCATTTTTTGGTCCACTTTCTATCTTTGAGATTACCTTGTGGACTCCAAGATCCCAAATCTGGGCATTTATTCTGCATAAGCCTCCCAGAGGAGAATCAACGACAAAGCAGGCTGTTCCTGGGCCCAAGATGTGCCAGATAACAGAATTCCCTACAAACCATGAGAGTGATCTCTTGGCCAGAATTTCCTCTGCTCACCTGAGGTATAAGTCGGTCTAGGTGCTCAGTTCGGTTCTCATGGGAGGGATGCGTCGACAGCCATTCTGGTAATTTGGGCTGACCCTGAAGCATCACTGCCAACTCCATCTGCTGCCAAAATACTGAACTTGCTCTGACATCTGCACAAGCCTGCAAGGGAAATGTAGACCACCAGCAAATTAGGTTAACTCTCCAAGTACATATTTTAAGGGAGAAAACATACAAAATATAGTTAAGGAAGAAAATGTACACACATAAGGCAGGAGAAGAAAAAAGCTACATTATTTATAGCAATATCAGTGCATACACATTGTCAGAATGCAAGCTCTGCTGACATGCACAGGATGATAGGAAGAGTGATGGGCTGGGAGGCAGAAAAGCTCCGCTCTAATATTAGCTTGGCTATTGGCTGCCTCAGTGGTCCTAAAGTCATCCTCCTTCTCCTGGCAAATGAAGGAACTCACCTGGAGATGGTCTAACTTTACATAACCATGAAATGTGAAATATACGGCTTTAGCACATCCAAAAGGTTTTTAAATGACTAGATCATGAGTATAACTTTAATCCATATTAAGATTTCTTAAGTAAATATTATAATGAAGAAGTTACTATATTCCAAATCTAGAACCTTTTCCTTTATTCTAAGAAATCTAAGAGGATATGATGATGGTATTGATCAGAAGTACTGCTAGAATATCCTAAATCCTGCAATGGTGACAAAGGAAGGAAGCGAGGCAGCCCACGGCACAGTAAAATCACCCTGCTAATGGCCTCTACTCTTGACTCTGTGCTACCAAAACATCATACAGAAAAATGTCAGAAACCTTAAGGAGAAGAGGATTTAGAATCCAATCCAGCACAACATCCTACTTTAGATTTAAACTTGACAAAATCTACAGTGTCTGTTTGTGTCACATGTAGAGGAAACACCAACTACTTTCCATGTCAACAACCATTAGGTGCTACTACTGTGAACCATGTCTATTACATATGCAGCTAAAACTCAAAAATCACCAGATTGGTTCCTTCAAGTCTCGTTTACCCTCCTCTCTGCTTCCCAAGAAAGTGACAGAAATGTTGTTAGGACAAAAAAAATAACTAGTAAAATACTATTTCCAAAAGTTGTTATAAAACTAAAAAATGATGTGAAAATCAGTGGCCAGAATACTACAATCTATTTCACAGCACTGTCAAAATAGCAAAGCACAAAAAATGCTGAAAGAAAAACACAGTAATAAGCAATCCTTGTCATTCGTGAGTCACCTGGCTACATCAGCTTTGTCCAGTACATCTCAGAAGGACATAACTATCACATGGCTAGCTCAGCACAGAAAGAGTTAATCAAAGAACAACTAAATTATGTCACCGGTTTAATCCCTAACAAACACAGCTGAAGACAATCTTTAAAGTAATACTTGGTATGCAAAGAACATCAGAGGAACAAATTAATCATCCCAACAGACTAAGATTCCAAAAGGAACTGAGACATCTGTTTGAAAATTAAGATGGAGGTATCCTTGTTTCCCTATACTTTGCAAAACTAATTACAAAGACACACTAAAAGAAGGTGAAATTTTTGAAAATGAATATGTCACTTATATTTATCCTCTCCATTTATAAAAAGTAAAAATGACTTGAATCAGGTATGAAAACAGCAATTTTTAAAATGAAGTGGTTGCCTGCCACCAGTTTAACTCACTTTGCTAAACGGGTCTTGGAGGGTGTGAGAAAATCGGCATCATTGAGTGTCGAGATCATAGAAGGGAAGAAAGGACAGGAATACATCTCTCTCTTCAACCACAGGACTCTGGTTTTGTCATGACTGAGGAGGCCCTGAATGACATCAAGGGGGTGACCGAGGGAGGTCCTGATGCAGCCCCAACTACATCATGCAAAAGCCCTGGTTAGCTCCAGAACTCGGCACAGTAGGAACATCATGCCCAGTCCTAAGCCAGGCATCCAGCAAGGTCTATAACATGTCCTAAAATGATAGAAGCTGCGCGCGTGTCTCCTTCATGCAAGCTCTGCCTGCAGCAAACGGGATGGAAGAGTGGTGGCAGGAGCCCCAGAGGTGGCCAAAGTGAGGAAAGGGCTGGGCTGGGAAGCTCTCTTGGATTTGTTCATCGCAGGGATAGCCCCAGGCTAATACCACAGTGAACCCGTGATAGTCCCACCAAAGGAAAATATGGCAAAATATTTCGATGCAGATAGAAATCCAAGGGGATAATCAGCATTGCAGGATATTAGGAATCTGAGTTTTGTTCATGTTCAGAGCAGCCCATTTTCTCCCAATGGAATCCTCATTATTTGTCTGTAATTTCTGGTTTGCCCTACACTTCCCTGTAAGCGAGTGTCCACTCTGGGCTGACCTGGCTATTTCTGGCCAGTCGCATGACAGCTTTATGTACTGGGGCAACTGCAGCATCAATAATGAGAAGTACTGACGAATCTCTCCATTTGCACATCACACTCCATGTTTGCTAACGCCTCTCTTGTAACTCAGAGTTGAATTTTGATAAGAATTCTACCTGCACCCAAGTCTGGAAGGGGCACACACAACTGACAGGAAATCTTGAAGCCATTTCACATTGGTTTTAAAACTCCTCCTTGCTGTCTAACCAGATCATTAATTACAACGGCAGGACCTAATCCAATCCAGTAAATATTAAGTGTCTACTCTGTGCGAGGCACTGTGCCAAGCACTGGAGATACAATTACTGAAAGAAATCTTACATGTAACCTATGTTTCATCCAAGTCATCTGCCTGGAAGTCAGAAAGAAGAACTAAAGTAAAAGATGATCACTCGGGGGAACATCTCGCTTCTCTGGATCCCAGGATGCTCCCCAGCTAACGTAATTTATCACCTGTAAACTGTAAAGCATGACTTCATCTCCAGGGAACCAACAAGTCTTTTTTCTTTTTTTTTTTTTAACACACAGCTAGAATGCATCTGAGGTCACATTTGAACGCTGGACCTCCCATCTCCAGGCCTGACTCTCAATCCACTGAGGCCACCAGCTGTCCCAAATCCATAATTTTTAACAATAAAATGTTCTCCCGACAATTTATACTAGGTTTTTCCTCGATGAGGTTTCTGTTGCACACAGACTGATCTCCCAAGCTGGGCAGGGAACAGGACAGTTATGTGGGAGTCAGGAGGCCAGCTTCTGGCACCTGCTTGTGACAAAGAGCAAGTCACTCCAGCGGGGAGCTTCCATTTTCTCTCCTATGGAATAGGGGCAGATGGAGGGAAAAAAGTCTAGGCTCTCTCCAAAGCTCATTTCTCCTCCAGAGCTCTGGTTTGGTGACTCCACTTGGAATGTGGATTCCTGAAGTCATTCACCATTTCTCTTGTGTTCTCACTAGATGGTGCTCTCCTCACAGTTTTCCAGCACTGGAGGAGAGGACCCAGCTCAAGGAAACGGGTTTCTGTTTCAGGCCAGAAAGGAAGGTCCTGGAGGCTCAGGAGAAAAAGATGGCCTGGCAGCCTAGTGAGGAAATAAGAGAACAAAAAAGCGAGGAAACCTTGTGGTGACCTGGACCTAGATACCGTGGGAAGTTTCTTTCCAACAGAGACCTTGGGACCCCTGAGTCCAACTCTCACATCCTCAGACTTGGACCAGTCTCAGATTTTCTCCTTGCTAAGTGGATGACCCCAAGCTACCCCCTTCACCTCTCTGAGGCCCTGGGGTACATCACCTGGGTAATGGGCTCCCCCAGGCAGCTCTGGCAATCACGGAAGCTCAGCCACCTCCAGACTAGTTGCCAGCCAAGGAAGTGAGCCTGGCTACAAGGACTGCAACCTTAGTCAGTAGAGAAAGTTACCCTGGCAGGGGAGTGCCAGGTCTCTCTAGGGAGCAGATTCCCTCCCCTCCCCACCCCGTGATAAGCACAACAGCTCTATGGCCAGGCCTGTAGGTGCTCCACTTACTGACAGGACACATTCACAAGAAGTGAGAGCCAGAAGGGACCATCAATATCACCAAGGCCAAACCTCTCCTTTTACAGATGAGGAACCTGAGGTCACCCCAGAGACCATGTAGTGTGCCCCTCGGACAGGTATGCATCATGATTTCCTCACCGTGGCATCCCTCTACCAAATGTAGACAATCCTCTAATTAAGCACACAGTCCTCAAGGACTGCTGTGGCCCAAACATTTGGTGTCTCTATAGCCAAAGTGGGGATAAGCTTCTCTGGGCTTAGCTGAGCTGGTCCTCAGGTGAGTGACCTCTCAACCAGCCCTGCGCCCATGGCTGAAAAACTTCCCACTCTGAGAGGACCTGTCAGAGCTGGCGTTCCCCCCAGCATATAACCTTGGGGACCCCAGGATCACCTCCATGTCCCAGTGAGGCAGGGAGGAGCCATACTATTTCTAAAGATAATTAAAAACTATTCAATTAAGGCACAAATAAATCAAATACAAGGGACTTTTCAATCTAGAAAATAATTATAAGACGACAACTTCCCAAGTGTTTTACAGAAAGTACTTCAAGACCATCTGTAGTTATCATTCAAAATATATGTCCTCTGCATAAGGGTGGTGTCCACTCATAAAATCACTCATTAAGAAAAGGCGATCACGGAGAGCACGTGAGCCTCATTACAGGCAGTGTGGTTTCCCTTCCCTTCATAAAGGCAAGGTGCAGGACTAGGGAAGTAGCCAGTAGCAGAAATACTAGACAATGATCACCTGGGAAGGACTAAACAAAGCCAGGTCCTGAGACAGCCCTGGGGGACTCACGATAAGAACCAGGATCCATCCAAAGAAGGAACAGTGGGAATCAGCTACAGATCAGAGCTGGCCATCCGCACTTCTGTCCCGTCATGAGCTTTTTTAATCATATGTGTGATGTGTGTCTTCAGTCATGGCATGAGGAATATGGACATCTGTAGTGCATGAAAGTACTGGTATAACCTATATCCAGTCCTCTGCTGGGCACCAAAGTCCCTTCACAGTCGCTTCCCACCATTCCCTCCTTGGACTCATTTTACATCCTGGCCCTTCGCATACTTTATGGCCTTCTTACTGGCCACGAGCTGTCCCTTTCCCTGGAATGAACTTCCTCTACCTCTTCCTCCTCCTCCTCTTCTTCCTCCTCTTCTTCCTCCTCCTCTTCCTTCTCTTCTTCCTCCTCCTCTTCTTCCTCCTCTTCTTCCTCTTCCTCCTCCTTCTCTTCCTCCTCTTCTTCCTCTTTCTTTTCCTCTTCCTCTTCCTCCTCCTCCTCCTCTTCCTGGCACATGCTCTCAAAACTTTCATGTCTGTGGCCACAGCCCAGACAGCTAGCTTCTTTGGGCCTCAAGCCCAGCAGCACTGTGTCTGTCTAGCATGGAGGTCATCTTCAGTCCCAGAAGGCAAAGGGAGAGCTTGTTCAGCCCTTCAGAGAGCTCAGAAAAGTAGAAAGGCAGAAGGACGAGTACAAATGAGGCAAAGCTCCCCAGCATAAACAAGGAGCTGGTTCTCGATACCTCGTCTTTCTCTGCCCTTTGAAATGACAGAAATGTGGATGTTGGACCCAGGCTGCAGGGCACCAGGATCCTGGGCTGAGGACTGACCTGGGAGACGATGAGGGACCATTGAAGGGCTCTGAGCAATGGACAGGACTGCTAGGATGAGGCTGGCACAGGCACCGGGGCTGAGCCTGCAGGGATGGCTCTGGGCACGAGAAAAATTCATCCAGCGACAGGAGACTGGATGGATTAGGCAGGGGAAGAGAAGGGAGCTGGAGTCACCCTTGAAGAGGCTCGGGGGAAAGAGAGCCAGGCCTAGAGATGGGAGGTTCTTCTCCAAATCTGGCCTCCTGGACAAGTCACGTACTCCCCATCTCCTGGCCCTCATCGCTCTTCTGTCCTGAGCCAGTGGTCCAGGCAGAGCTCCCAGGAGCCTGCACTCAGGCTGTGGGGATGGGAGAGCTGTGATAATGAGATTAGATCTGCCTGGCCCATTCTCAAATCTAATCAACAAAAGTGTAAACAATTCCCCTTAACTCACAAGTTGGGAGGTCTGTGACCCATGGGTGCCAGAGTGAGTGACAAATTAGAATTGACTGACTGCCTCCTGGGCAGTCCTAAGAAAAGCATCTGTTGTGATTGGACATGTAAACTAAGAGGAAGGTACAGGAAGTGATGCAAAAGAAGCCCCTTTAAAAGAGAATTCAGGGAGTTCAGCTCATCTCTTCTCCTTCGTGTCTTGGACCTGAAGGAACTCTTCTTGTTCATGACTTGGACCTGGAGAAGAGCTGGACCTGGGACCCCAAGATCTTGGTGAGACTGTTCTTAAATCTTCCCCTTAGAATTACATGTGGTGAGTGTAAAGACTAAATATTCTTGGACTTCTCTAAAGGAACTGCTCTTTAAAAAGAGATTCTGAGACTGAAGCTTTTGCTTTATTCATCCCTGTTCTTCAGGCCTTGGGCCTCAGCCTGAAGACTAGTTAGATCTGCTTGGGCTAAACCAGGGACCAGAGCGAATTATTTAGTGTGTCAGATTATCTTACCTTATCCTCTCTCTAATTTTCTTACTTTCTCTCTCTCTTCTCATTTGTAAATAAACTTCCATAAAAGTCATTTTGACTTGAGGTTATTCTTTAATTGGGGATTGATAATTATTCAATTCCCTGGAGACCAAACCTTTTAATATTCACCCAACCAAAACCCCTTTTTACTTCTTATAGGGGGAAGAGGAGGGAAGAAAGTGGATGGACCCACAGCCAACTGGGACACAGCCTGGAAGGCAGGAGAGCCCTTTTTGGATAAGCTTATCCAAAGCTGACTGCTCACAGGCCCTGTGTGTGTGCCTCAGTCTTCCCATCTGTCAAATGAGGCTCAGAGTTCCCCTAGTACGAAGATCAGGCAAGAGAACCTGCATCAAACGTTTCAGACCTTCAGGCACCTGAAGAGCATCCGTGAAGCTGACCCTGAGGAACACCAGATTAGGGCTGCTGAAAAGTGGAAGGAATGGAAGAAATGTCTGTTTGGGGGCAAACTGTCATCTATTTAAAAACTGATTCTCCTGCCTCAAGTCTCCGTGCAGAAAAGCCCGAGCATCTGAACTCCCCTCCCTGGCAGAGGCCGACGGTCCTTCCTCATCTCTAGATGTGCCCAGGGGCAGAGAGAAGGAACAGAGGTCCTTGCAGACACCCAGATGTTTAGCACAATGAACCGCACAGCCTCCAGATAGGACAGCCTTTCCCCAGGCAGCATGGCTCCCCCTGCCAGGCCAGGACCCTCCGCCCCCTCCCGGGGCTTCCCGTCTTCCACCTACCTTGGCAGCAAACTGCAGTCCGACAAGGTCAGCTTCAGCCTCGAGCGCACGGCTGTAGGGCCTGTAGAACACGTACTGGAGGAAAGAGGGCAGAGCCGTGAGACAAAGCAAACCAACACAGCTTCTCCTCGTCTGCACTAAAGAGCATCCCTCCAATCTGGGGGTCCTCAAAGTGTTCCGGGGTCTCCCTCAGGAAGACGGGGCTTTCACTGAGCACCAGTCGCCCCTGGTGAAGGCCGGACGCTCCCTTGTGGGGAATATCGCCGAAGGGGCCGATGTCCAGGTAGAGACCCCGGGGCGCAGCCTCACCTGAGGCACTGGCCAGCTCGGAGAGTCTTTCACTCATAAATCCTCCTCCTGACTTTAAATGCGGCTCTCTCTTAGAATCGATTCCAAGGCAGAAGAGCAGTAAGGGCTGAGCCATGGAAGTTAAGGGACTGGCCCAAGGTCACACAGCTAGGAGGACCCCAGGACCTCCCATCTCCAGGCCTGACTCTCATCCCCAGGAAGGACAAGGGCTCCTGGCTGAATTGTAAAGCAAGGCTGCAGGGGTGCCTCCATCAGCCCAGGCGTGAATGGGCGGCAGTGGGGAGGGGAAGGGGCCCATCTGAGTTTCTCCAAAGCCTCCTAACGTGGCCAGCTGTGTAAGCCGACCCTGGACAAGACAGACCTCCCATGTTTTTATCTGTAAAATACAGATAATAGCACAGAGAAGGCCCACCGTTTCCAGCCGTTAACAGAGTTAAGCTCCAGGAGGAGGAAAAGGCCCTCCTCTGAAGAAGCATTTTCCAAGAGAATGAGAGGGCCAGAAGGGGCCAGAAAGCAGTTGATCCAGCCCAACTTCCCCGCCGCACCCCCACAACCAGACTGGAACCACCCCCTCACCGTGAGCACTCGGGCCAGCCGGGCCTGCAATCAGGAGATCAAAGTCTGCTGATAAATTTCAAGGCCTTCAAAACCTGTCCTGCCTTGTCCTTCCATCCTGCAATCGCTACTGAGGAGCTCCACTGTCAGAATGCTCCTCTCCAGCCAAATGAGTTTTTCTATCTAAATTTTCTTTTTTTAACTAATAAAAATCTACTTTCTCCCCCTCCGACTCCCAAACCTCAGTGAAAAAGAAAACTAAAACCCTAGTAACGAATATGCATAATCAAGCCAAACGCAAGCTGGCCATGGCAGAGCCGGGCATGGACTGATGTGGGGGTGCCCCGAGCCTCTCGCCTCTCCATCAGGAAGGGGGCGGCAGGCTTCCTCCTGGGTCCTCTGGAATGGGCAGCTTTAGGAATGCCGGGGAGCTCGAGAACCCTTGGCTTAAGGGGACGGGCTCAACAATCCAGCCTGATTCTCCAGAAAGCGTTTAAATGGCTCAGCTTGTGGGACGATCTCGAGAGCTTTTCTCCAACTCTGCGGCTCTCTGGCCTCTTTCTAACTACACAATTCTAAGGATGCCATAAAAAGAAGACAAGAAAAGGGGGGGAGGGGGAAGGCTAAATCATACTATTTTGCCTTCATCCTGGGCAGAGACAGAACACAAGAGATGGGTCCGAGCACTAACCCAAGGATGCTCTTTTCCCTTCGAGACCTTTCAGGAACCGCAGACAAAGGAAGGGACGTCCCGCCACACGCCTGTAGGAAGAGCTTTGCTGCTCACTTTCCTCATCAATCTATCTCATCCTATTTGATGCATTTGATTTGGAACAGCACCCAGATGGCACTCAGATGGGTGCTCCACAAATCACTGAATAAACAAATAACAGATTGTGCCTAAACAGTCCAATCTCCCAGGACAAGGGGAAATATTTGGAGAGAAATGTGAAATAAAATCATTCATCACAGCTAATCAAGCCATTAAGCCCTCCAGAACTGAAAGACCTGCCTGCTTCCCTTCAGCAGTCACAGAGCCCACGCCAGCAGTCAGAGCCGGGACGCCTACAAATAGGCAAGAAAAAGACCAAGAAAAAAGCGACTGTGGCGCCAGGTTCTCCTTCCTGGCCCCGTCCAAGGTTTGGTCCTGCCCACAGTGGTGCTCCTTTAGTCAGTGGCAGAGGGGGCAGCGGCCGGGTGGCCCCAGGGGGCAGCTTCAGCCTCTCCACGTTCCTCAAAGAATTGAAAGGGTGAGACCTCTGAGAGTCAGAACCTGGCCAAAGTGAAAACAGCCCGTAAGAGAGTCGCCTTTACCACGCAACACCCCTTTGCAGTTCACCTGGGACACAGAACAGAACTGGGGTGTATGTTGAGCAGATTGAGAGACAAATTTAAAACAATATGAGGATCCACTTTTCTATAGTAAAAAGCCAAGGGGACAGCTGGGTGGCTCAGTGGATTGAGAGCTAGATATGGGAGGTCCTGGATTCAAATGTGACCTCAGATACTTCCCAGCTATGTGATCCTGGGCAAGTCACTTAACCCCACTGCCTTGTCCTTACTGCTCTTCTGCCTTAGAACCAATACACAGGAGTGAATCTAAAACAGAAGGTAAGGCTTTAAAAAAAAAAAGCCAATCAATGGCACACTAGGGTTCTATGGCTATTTTCAACCATTCTTACCTCTTGCAGTTTAGACTGGATCCACTGTGCCAAAATTGCCAAACTATCTTGAGGACAGACGGCCCAAATCATCGTGAGGAAAATCAGACCTAGAAAATCCCATAAATGAACCAGACTGGCCTTCTCTGCCTGAGAACAATCAAAATGATACAATGATTATATTGGATGACATCAGATAGATTTAGGTTGGGTCATCGACGGCTACCAAAAAGCAGTTTTCTCAGCTAACTCAAAGACCAGGAAACAAATGAGATGGAGAAGTCTTTGGGCCTTTGTGGGCCTTTTCCTTTCTCCATGTGCTTAACTCACTGTACCCACACAGGCAAATTGACTTGGACTCAAGGAGCCCCAAATTCCCATAATGGGAGCATGAGGATCATCTACCCGGTTTAAAGATGGTCAATTTTAAGAAATCTCATCTAAGAATTAAATATTTGAAGGAAGAAAATATACTTTACTCCAAAAGGCTTTTGATTATTGGAAATATTCTAGAAAAAAAATTGCAGAGATCATAATGCCTATAGACGCCACAGGTACATATGCTGACCATACATACATTTTTACTAACTAATATCTGAGATGGGTGGGAACAATGAGCAACTTCATTCTTAGGTCTATATTTCTCCTTCCAAAGGTAACTGTTTATTTGCTTAAATCAAGCCTTCTGATCTTCTCTCAGGTCATTAAGAAATGGAAAATACATTTACATTTCTATAAGTATGTATTCATTTCAGTCAGGTTTCACACTAAGGAATGAAATGTAGTCTGCCAAACATTTTATTGAAATGTCAGGGGCCTCTGTGATGTAAAGGGTAAACTGAGTTCCTATCACCAAGATACTAATTTTCCTTCCCTGCTGCTGGGAGCAAAGATGTCTGATAAATAATTGTTGTTGAGGATTCAGTGATATTTTCTTTAGTCTATCATGGATGAAAACAGTCAGAAGGTCTGAGTTGGCCCTTCTCAGCCCCTCTAGACTTCCCAAGACATGATGAAAGCCCAGGTTGGTAAAAAGAATCCCCTAGGTCCTCCCTCCACACTACCCCACTCATGGGTGACCCCAGGCACATCCACACCTCCATTTACTCGTTCTGGAACTGGGAAATCAGATGAGATCATCCCCAAAGGTCCCTCTAGCTCTAAAAGTCTATAAAGTTTTCTAATTGTAGATACCCACAAGCAGCACAATTATATTAGAGATACTTTTTTCAATCAGTTAAGAAACATTCACTTGCGTTCCTTATCTCCCTAGGTGGATGTCATCCCCTCTGAGCCAGCTCCCAGACCCCTCTAATGAAGGCTCTGTGAGTGGTATGGCTGGGCAACTGGCCTCTCCACACTTCATCAAGACATTTCTTGGACCAAAAATACCTCACTGCTGACCAGAAAAATCGTTACAGCTTGCTGGTATCCCCCAGGATCATCTCCTCCCATGATCTGACTTTTAGAAATTTCGCCAAGGAAGCCAGCGAAAAACCAAGGAAACCTCAATAATAAATAGATGTGCCTGAACACACAAATATAGGTGTGCATTACATGTGACTAGATAATTAATTCAATTAAGGTCATAAAAAAGGAAAACATGGGAATGGGGAGGGAGGGAGAAGAGAGTCAGTATGTCACAGTAGACAAAATGAAATGCTGAGCTTGAAGCCAAGAACTGAATTCAAATCCTGCTTCAGACACTTACTAGCTGGGTGACCCTGGGCAAGGTCTTTCATCTCTGTGAACCCCAACTTCTATGTAAGTTAGATGGAACTAATAGCATCTACTCCCAGGACGGCTGGAAGGATTAAATGAAACAACATACACAAAGCACTCTGCAAATCTTAAAGTGCTCTATAAATGTAAGCCAGCATCATCATTATTATTAAATAAAAATTGGGTCTCAAAAAGAAAAAAATTTTAAGTGTTGGCAACATTTAAGAAATGTGCAAAAGAAATATTAATATTTTCAGTCTTCAAAGCTGTTATTTGCTATCTGATGCCTCATCTAATGATTGTAATTGCTCATTTCTTTACCAATGCACCATGGTAGAGATCAGGACAATATGCTGAATGCAAGGCAAGGGATGCAATGCCAGACAAACAGATGCAGCGCATATTCAAATGTTTCCAGAGAGATGGATGACCAAGATTGATTGAGCTGTTATGAAGCAGCAATAATGGACCAGGCAACAGAGAAGAGGCCGGGGAAGAAAAATTCACCACTTTAGAGATGGATCCAGGAGGCTTTAAGAAAGCTGGATCCTGGGTTTGGTAAGAAGGCCGAGAGAAGGAAGGAAATGCAATTCGTTCTGCTTTGTAGATAAATAGCTTGGATCATCTTCCCATGAACTCCAGGACATGAATGAGAATTGTGGTGAATCTGAGGGGTGTGAAACTATGCACACGCACACACGTGCACAGAGAGAAGGAAAAACTTCCAAGTGCTGAGCTCTGGTAAAGAGCGTGAGGGTCAGCTGGAGAGGAGGGGTGGCTCCTCGCACCATGTGCCTTGTAGCGTGGACTCTCTGACACCCGGGGCTCCTGGGAGCCCACAGAAATACTGAGGGTTACTTCCGTTTAAGACTAATATGGCCACAATATTTGCATGCTGAGCAGGCTGTGAAGGTCACTGAAAATAGCACTGGTTGTGGGCAGGCAGGTAGCTCAAGGGATGGAGAGCCAGGCTTGGAGGTGGGAATTCCTGGGTTCAAATATGGCCTCAGACACTTCCCAGCTGTATAAACCTGGGCATGTCACTTAACCCCCATTGCCTAGACCTTACTGCTTTTTTGCCATAGAACCAATATATACTATTGACTCTAAGATGGAAAGTAAAGGTTTAAAAAAAAAGAAAAGAAGATAGCTCTGGGCTTAAAGGAGGGGTTCAAATCACGGCTCTGGTACTTACTGTGTGGCCTTGCCATCTATGGGCCTCAGTTTACTCATCTGTAAAATAAAAGTATCACAATTCCCCTATACCCTTCCTTACCTACTTGTCCCAGGTTGGATTTCTCCCACAAAGAACAATGGAGAGAAAAACAAAATCATTCTGGATCTACAAAGTGGGAAGGAGGGAATGTACCAGCAACATCAACTCCTGGATGCACGCAGAGGGCTTCAGCACTCACACTCCACGTGCTGTGGCTCCGGCACTGGCTTCCCGGCTCTTCCTGATGCCGTCTGAGCCAAAGCCACAAGAAATGGCCCAGATCAGAGCACATCTGCTGAGGGAACGATGGAGAGGGACCGGCGGGGCGTGCCAGTGAGCGATGGAGCTGCCACCTCATATTTCTTCCTGAATCAATACATGTACAACCTTCCTATTAAACACTCCCCAGGATGAGGATGTGAGTACAAAAGTTTTCCTGGGAAAAAAGCCCAGCTGGGATGGTGTGGAACCGGGGGGGACCCATCTTCCTGAGGGAGACGGACACTGGGACAAGGGCCATCTCTCCCCACTCCTCCCCTGGCGCCTGGGCACCATCATCAGATGTTCTCGAGGAACTGATTGATTTTGCTGAACAATGAGCTGCAGTTGCAAAACAGGAAACTGAGGCTTGCTGTCAGGAGAAATCACTGTCAATCCTGGGGAGGACGAGAGCTGTCCCCAGGGGGAACGGCCCGGCCCCAGGAGGTGGCAGATTCTCCCTTACCAGAAGCCTTCAGGGAGCACAGATTTAGAGAGGGCAGGGACTGATGGGCCCAAACGGCCGGCCAGCGAGGTCCCTTCTGACTCTAAAAAATGCTGCTACCATCTTGTGACTACTAAGAATGAAAAGGGAGACACGATTCCACCAAATAACATTCAACAGCGATCCGACGTTGGGAGAACTTAGAGTGAGAAGGGACCCTGATCTGAACCTGTGGCCTCATTTTACAGCGGAGAAAACCGAGGCCAACAGAGACGAGGTGACCTGTCCAGCCAGTAAGTGGCCAAAGAGAAGCAGGAACGAAACCCAGGCCCCCGACTCCAGTTCCAGGGCTCTGCCCACCCTCCCACCCTGTCTTCTCTTGCCACTTCCCGTAGATGGCAGAATAGAACCTGTTTTGTTTTATTGTTCCCTCCATGAAAAAATGAGCATTAAACCACTGTACACACTCAAGGCAATACGCCAAGGTCTAAATATTCTAACGACTGAACGTCAGTTAGGAGAGTACTTACGGCATGTCCGAGCACTGCGTGAGCTACCTCATGGCCCAAAAGGAAAGACAACTGGTGACTATCAGAGACTGCATTTAGGAGCCCAGTGAAAACAAACACTTGCCCATTCTGCACCCAAAAACAAAAAACAAACAAAAAACAAAAAAAAAACAACCACACTGTAAACTGCTGGAGCCACAGAGAAAACAAAGGTCACTGAATGGAACACTGAAATTTAATGGAGGAAAAGTACTTACGGGAAGAACAAAAGCATTTCCGTCTGGCCTGTCAACCACGTGAAGGAGCCACCGGAACTCCGAGATGCCTGGGATGTCTCTGTTGCTTTCCACCAGACCCTGAAACACTTTCTTCACAGCCAGGTACCTGGGATCTTTCTCAGGGAGCAGATCATTTTTGAATTCTTCCATCCACTGTATGATTAACAAAGAAAAAGGTTGGGGAATTTTAGACATTTTTTAATGCTGTAAACAGTTCCAAATGTTTTATGGGAAAAGATCCTGCCACCAACAGAAGAATATTTTAATTCTGCTTTTTAGAGATTTATGCAAAGATCTACATATATTAAATCACAGTTCTAAATTCCTGAAATTTGAATTATTCATGTTAAATTAATATACTTCATTATTCTGAACAACCGTTAATCATTAAGATTTTTTATCTGAATCATTTTAAATTAAAATGAAATTTATCTTTTTTATTTATGCATATGAAAACAAGAAACACATTTAAATGTTTTTTTTTATTCTGCTAACTATAAAATAATGTATGAAATGAAACTTTGTACGGAGAAAACATTTTGTCATCAGGAGAAAAATGAGTATCATGGAAAAAAGTGAAACACAGAAGATAATTATTTTTATGGCCCAGTGGACTGAAAATACCCTGAACCTACACAGGTTTGGGGGGAGGAGAAGGACCCCTGGATGTATCATTAATTTAAAGTTTTATTCACATACGCTGACAGAAGATTATTGAAATTTCAGTATTAATAGATGTGCCATTTTCTCCCCACGTTAACTGATGAAATGCCATCATGATTAAAAACGTTTTCTTTCTTCCATAAAGCTGGCTAAGAGTGTGCTTAGGTAGAATCCAGAATATTTGGGGAAAATAATTTCATTTAATTAAGACTAAATCTGAATTTTCCTTATATAGACATAGTTTCAGAAATTTCCTCTAATATACTACATTTAAATGAGTGTTTTAATTTAAAAAGTAATCCTAGCATAGGCATATAATATTTTGAATCTCCCTTTCCCCCACCACACCCCTGACAAAAAAAAAAAAAAAAGAACCCAAAGGTACAAGTATTCCAGATTTGAGGAAACTTTATGGTCTGTTTGGGTGTTTTTAAAAATGAATATATTTTACCTCACAAACATTCTCAAATGAAATAAATGAAACCTATTAAAAATAATGCAAAGTTACTGGTAACAACTTCTCTCTGGGTCTGACACATGCTAAAACACAGAATAAATAAGGCAATTAGATTAACCTGGTTTGAAGTAGGTATTCAAATGAATCTCCCATTACTGTGAGAAAAGCTCTCTAGCACTAAATACAATGTTAGCACCTTAGAACTTTATGATAATGTTGTCTCCCAGGCATTCATGTTTGTTTTCTCTAATCAGTCCTTGGGATACTGTTAAAGAAATTTCACTGCAAGAAAAACATTAGAATATAAAGCAGCTATAATTGGAAAAAATAAAATAAAAGGATAGAAGGCAGCATCGGTTGAAATAAATTCAAAATCTACTTTAAGTCCAGAATCTATTTAATATCATATCATCATGAACACAATTTGATTGGTAGTTAGCCACGGTCTAAATGTTCGTTATTTAGCATATGAATAACTACTGAATTATATATAAATTAATAAACATGAAATTAAATGTAACCAATGCACACAAATCTGAGTAACTTGTTTTAGGCAGTCTTTCTCCATCTACTACTTCAGGGGGTCATGATTTCTCCTGCTGGACGTGTCCCCTGAAATGAAGAGGGCAACCATTCCAGGCCTTAGTCTTTTTCAGCTGCTGCTATGAGCAAAATAATTCAGCAGCCAATGGAAAACTTTTTACTACTCTGTCTTTTCAAACTTACTTAGCCTGCCCAGTTTTTGGCCAGCCAAGTCTCTCTTCTGCCTTCAGAAGCCACCTCCAAGAGAAGCTCCAATGGAAAAAAGCCTGTCCTGGGGCCGGCCTTCTGGCAGAGGTTCTCCCAAGCCCACCAAGTCTGCTCCTCAAAGAGCAGACCTGCCCAACAGGTTGCTGCCAGCTCTAGTCATGCCACTCTCACCCTCAAGAATCTCTAAGACCAGGGGGCATCTGGGTGGCTCAGTGGATTTAGAACCAGGCCTAGAGATGGGAGGTCCTGGGTTCAAATCTGGCCTCAGACACTTCCCAACTGTGTGACCCTGGGCAAGTCACTTGACCCCCATTGCCTACTCTTACCACTCTTCTGCTTTGGNGAAGAGAAAAGAAAAGAAAAAAAGAATCTCCAAGACCTCCTCTGGCCTCTCCAATAAAATGCAAACTCTTTTAAGCCCTTTGTAGTAAGACTCTAACAGATGGTTCCAGCCTCTTTTTCCTGGCTTTGAGCCCACTGCTCTCCTTCATGCACTCTATGCTCAACCAGACTGACCTATCTGCCATGCCCTCTATGTGACATTCCATATCCATTTCCAACCTGTGCATGGGCTATCTGGTAGGCTTCCTCTCCCCCAAATGCCCTCCTTCCTAAAAAGTTTGGCCTAAGGTCTGGCTCCCACAAAAGCATGCCCTGATTCCCTCCAATTTCAAATGCCCTCTTCCTGGAAATTACTTTGAATAAATTTTTGATTTGGAGCCCAGACATGTCCTCTGTACACTTGGTGCCATCTGGCCACTTTTCTTGTCTTCGCACGAACAGGACTATGATTTTAGGGTTCAAGTGGGATGATTCCACCATCCTTAACTTAAAACATTTCGTCATGGTCTTTTTGCAGATCTTTTCCACTCTTCTTCTATTTGTTATTTTCTATTTTTTTCATTAAATGTTCTTGGGATGATTTTGCTTTTTTGGATCTCTTGCCAAACTTTCCCCAATCTGGTTTTACCTTCCATTGTGCCTTCTTTCTTTATGAAAAGATACGGTCCATAATTTTCCATTCTTCATAAAATTTTACCAAGATATTTATATTCAAAACCAGTATTACCTTCAGCCTCCATCTCTCTCTTCTTGGCAAATAAGTGAAATGTTTTCTGACTAAATGCTTTCTGAGCTCTTTTGATCTTTTCTTTTTTGGTAGCATGCAGCTAGGACAGAGGACCCAGAAGGTTTATGATTTTTTGGATTTCAGAACTGCTTCATTGAGAGGGTTACACAGCCGACAAGGGTCAGAAGCCACAAGTGGACTCATGTCTCTCCTCTGTATTCAGTCTCTTTTCACACCAGAATAAACTTTTAAGGGGAGCTCCCCTTCTGAAAATTTAGAAAACATAGTTTATAACAGGAATGCAATGATCCAGGACAATTCTGAGAGATTTATGAGGACGAAAGCTATCCACATCAAGAGAAAGAACTGTGGGAGCAGAAAGGCAGAAGAAACATGATTTATAACTTGTTCATAAGGGTATGTGATATGGGGTTTGGGTTTTTAAAGATTACTCTAATTAAAAAATGAATAATATGGAAATAAGTTTTGGATGATAATACATGTACAACCCAGTGGAGTTATACTTGTCAGTTCTGGAGGTAAGAAGGAAGGGAGAGAACACAAATCATGCAAATAAAAAGAGAAAAAAGAAAAGAAAGAAAAGAAAACACATTTTAGGTTTCTTAGAGACAGGAAAATCAAATGCTATGCCAGTCTAAGCAAGCCCCTCTTAACTTCACAAAACAACTTAATTTCAATAAACATTTATTGATTCTCTACAATGTCCAAGAGGGCTGCACTAGGCACTGGGAAAACAGAATATAAAAGTGAAACAGTCCTTAACCTTAAGGAACTGAGATTCCAGTGATAATCCCTAAAGAACATGGATAAGGATGATATGAGGCATCCTGAGAAAGCAGAGAATACCAGCAGACCTCAGGGAGAATCCTGGAGATAAGGTGCCCAGCAGCCCCGAGGAGCCTGGAGAGACACAGACCTGGGAGAGCCCCCTGGCAGCCTGGTGACAGGAGAGCTGGTGTGAGGGAGAATTCCCACAGATACTTACTGGTCAAGTAACCCTGGGGAGCTTGGGCTTTGTCTCCTGTGAAGCGCAGATCACCTTCGTGCCTCAGACGAATCATTGGATGGCCAGGACCTGGCAACCCTAAGAGTGCTCTCCTCTACTTGGACTAAACCATGCTCACGTCTGAAACAATGGAGACCTTTCCACAGACTCTGCAAGCGTGACCTAATCACTGAAGGCAGCAGGGACGGGTCCCAGACACCCCTGGGGTCCCCGCAGAAAGCTCTAGACAAGAGCCCCTGCCGTGAAGGATCTTCCCCCACCCTCACCCCAAGAAAGGAGGAATGCTGCTTTTCTGCATCACAGAAGGGGAAGGACAAGAGGAGAACCGTCCTCACTCTCTAATGTCTGGCTGAGAAAGTTTCAACTCTGGACACTCAACTCCTCAGGATACAACCAAACCAGCAGGGAAGTGACAAGGTTTCTAAAACCCAGGGGCCTTTCTTTGGAACACCACACAGAAATCACCGTATTTTATTCTGTGACTGCTTTGGAGGTAGAGAAATGCAGGCTCAGACGTGGCAAAGATGAGGAATGGGATCTCCAGGCCACGTCCTTGGGTTCTCAGGTCATCCAGGCCCTCCCCCGGCCCTTACATACTTCCTTTAAATGAGAGGCTCCATCAGGACACTGTGAAAAGAGGATTTTCATCCTTTTTACTACTTACCAAATCATATTCCATTTGTGAGAGCTTCATCATATGTTCCTTCCCCAACACTAGTAACTGTCTCCGTCCTGTGACTGGGCTCTCCTCCAGGTGAGTAAAGTAAAAGACAACAAATAAAATTCCCAAACCACTGAAGCCCAGGAATAACTTCCACTTATTCTTCTTTAGACTTCCTTTAAATAGCTCTTTCTTGTTGGGAGGAAGGGCCTGCCACCATTTTCTTATGCCCCTGTTGAAAAGGAGGAAAAAAAATGACAGATTCCAGGGAATAAGTAGTATTAAATATACCAAATCGTGCCAAATACTTTCTTACAATTAAATACATTCAGATCTCCTTTGGCTATCTTTTGTAACATACTTGTCTACAGGGGTGACTCAACTCACAAAGAACCAAACGATAGGCGATTACACTGTCAACCATTTTCTAAGTTGGAATTCTTCAGATGTTCTGAAGCAATCCAAATTTATTAAGAATTGAATAATGAGGGGCAGTTAGGTGACTCAGTGGATACAGCAACGGGCCTAGAGATGGGAGGTCCTGGGTTCAAATCCAGCCTCAGACACTTCTTAGCTGTGAAACCCTGACAAGTCACTTAACCCCATTGCCTAGCCCCTACTTTTCTGCCTTGGAACCCATACTTAGCACTGATTCTCAGACAGAAGGTGAAGGTTTAGAAAGGAAAAAAAAAATCTTTGCAAGAACAAACTAATGAAACAAGTAAGTATGAATAGGGAAGTGCCCAACTGAGACCAAATCTATGTACTGAATACCTTTGATGAGGGTCTGACGTCGCAGCAGACAGAGACAACAAGCAGAAACATGCAAGCAAAGGTCATTCTCTAAAGCTAAGTGCTCAGAAGAGATCAGTACGTACCCAGCTCACAAAAGAAGAAATGCAAACGCTTAAAAACACGATGTTCTAACGCAGGGGCCAAACCAAATAGGAGTGGGGTCACTAGACCATACGTAAGGATCCCTTGCAGGCACTGACTTGGGAAGCTACATATTTCTATTATCTATGTCTTACTGCATTTTTTCTTATTTTGCTAAATATTTCCCGGGGCCATCTTCATCCAGTTTGGGCTGGACTCAGAAGTGGTGTGTAGTTTGACATCTCTGTCACTGATGATAGGAGAAATACACTTTAAAACAACCTTGAGGCTTCACTGCACAGCCACCAAAATGAGAAAAAGATCACAATATGGGCACAGTTCACCTTGGAGGAGTTACAGAAAGACAGGCATGTGAATGTGTTCTGTAACGCCATCCAACCATTTTGGAAAAGTTGGAATTGTGGGAAAAAAAGTGACAAAAGTGACTAACCGTATGCTTTGATCCACAGTGATCGATAGCAACAAGAGAGGCCCCATAACCATCTGCATTTTTTGTGGAAGTCAAGAATTCAAAGATGGGAGACTCGGGACATGGAATAGGGCAAATAAAATCAGGCTTTGAAGACGAAGGAAATGTCTTCTTTCCTTTGTTATTTTTTCTTATAAAGGATGGTTCTCTGGGAGGGAGGGAGATGCAAGGGATGTGTTGGTGGTATAATAAACAAAAGATATCAATGAAAATTATTTAATTTTTTCTGAAAGAATGTTAGGTCTTGATATTCCCAGCACTTAACACCAAGTTTCACATATACATAATTAACAAATGCTTTAGTCTGAGGGTTCGATTTTGCTAAGTAAAGTACATACGATACACAACTACACTCGACAATTCTTTAGACAAAGGATTTGGAAGGATATGGCCTAAATCTTAATTTTGAAAGCCATCTACAAGACATCTTGAAACATAGCCAAGAAATAGCCTATCAGAAAATTCTATGTTTAAAACATAACATCTACATTTTCTTTCTTTAAAAAAGTTTCCCAATATCTCTATCCCCATTGATGCTAGAATTAAGTTCTTACTTTCCCTGCTATCAGTCTTACTTGGCTAAGCAAATCCTGGTTTTGACATTCCTGTTTCCAGTGTCCTTGAAATTAATGTGACATTGCATGTTACTAGACAGTCACACAGTTCTGGAAATTAGGTTGGCTTCTCTGCTCTGCCTCTAACGGTAGAATACATATCATAAACCAAAACATAAAAAAGGAACAAAGCTGCATGTTATTGAGAAAGAACCAATGATTCCCCACTTTGTGACATTATGGTTTCTGAGAACACGCAAGTGAATAGAAGATGTATTTATTTCCTTAAGGATTTTCAACCAAGCTTTTAATGGAAAAACACTAAAATGTCCATTTCGCTTCCCTGTACATTATGACTGATGCTTCTAAACGGAGATGTGGGCTGCCGTTGTCAATGCTTCAGGAGTCGTGGCGCTCAGGCACTCTGTTCAAACATCCATGAAAACGATCAAATGCGTGAGTAAAGCCAGCCAGAAAAAAGCCCAGAGGTTTATTAGGTATTGTGAAATTGCTGGAGTTGTTAACTGGGAGGCTGCAAAAATAGACCCTTCTCTGTCCTGGCTATACTTTATCTCATAGCACAATTCACAGACAGCAGCAGAGAAGCTAAAATATTCTCTCCAAACCCTCCACCACCTTCACTAATCAACTTCTCCTTCTCTGAGGTTCATGCTATCCAAATTTATCACCCAAATCACATCCTGGAGGCTATCATCTAGTTTCCTTCCTCAGTGATTTCAGGGTCTGCTTCACAGTTTTCTCTCTTCCCAATCTCCTGCTCTAATATCTGAAGACCTCAAAATACAGACACTTCCTCCAATACCACAACTTCTTAGCTCATCAATCTACCCAATTCCCCAAACCAGCTTCTCCATTCTACCTCGGCTGCACACAAAGATGGTCACATCCTTCACTTGGCCGTTACCCAGTGTTCCACTTCCATGTTCAAGAAGTCTGAAATTCTTGTATCCAATTAGAATCATTTTCCATTCTATCCTTCTCTTTTCTAAAGTCTCTACTTTGTCCCCACCATAACATCCAACACCTCCACCATCAATCCTGCTCTCTTCCCATCTCTATCATAACTCCTGGCTAAGCCAATTCATCTCTCTACCCAGTGCTCCATCTGGGATTCTTTTGCAGCCTTGTCCTACTGCCAGTCACACATGGTCAAGCCCCAACACTAGATGATGGCCACCACCAACACCTTAATTCTTCAATGTACTGTGCTGCCTGCACCCTCACTAAAGCAAAGCCAACACTATTTCTCCCAAATTGATTTGCCACCCCATTCTCCACCACAGCTTTTCAAACCTTCTCATCTCTCCTCTAGCCTCCGACAGCACCTGCTTCTCCCACTCTCCCAGCTGAGAACCTCTCCTCATGTCACGGAAAAAACTGTGCCCTACGAACAAAGAGCTTCCCCCTTCTCCTCTCCCCTAACTTCTATCCCCATATCTCCCCCTTCATTGCAATCTCAGGTGAAAACGTGGCCTTTCTATTGCCAAAGCAAACTCCTTGACATCTGTCCTTGAATCAATCTCCCCCTCAACCTTTCCAGCAAACTGATCCCACTATTACCTCCCATTCTCTTTAGACCAGTCTCTTCACATATGCTGGCTCCTTCCTACAAGCATGCCAAGGTCTCTCCCATCCTTAAAAAACCCTCACTGGATCCAATCATTTCCACTAGCTATTCTTCCATATTTCTTCTTTCCTTCATGTCTAACCTACTCCAAGAAGCCAGTGAAACCTGGGAAGAAGACTGGTAAGAACTAATACAGAGTAAGGCAGGTGATCAGAAGGGGAACAACTTCTATAACAGCAACACTGTAAAAGCACATAACTTTGAGAGACTTCAGATCTCTGACGGACACGATGACCAACCACGATTTCAAAGATGGATGATAAAGCAAGCTACTCACTTCCTGAAAGAGAGGTGATAGACTCACGGAGCAGGAGACCGCTGGTTTTGCCATGGACAATGGGGAAACCTGTTTTTTCTTGACTAAGCATATTTATTACAAGGACTTTGTTTTTGTTGCTGTTTCCTTCCAATGGGTGTGGGAAGAAGGAAAGAGGAAAATTTGTGTTCATTTTCTAAAAAGAAAATTTCATAAAAAATAATCAGGTAGCACAATGGATAAAATGCTAGGCCTGGAATTGGAAGGACCTGAGTTCAAATCTAGCCTCAGACACTTACTAGCTGTATGACCCTGAGCAAGTCACAACCCCAGTTGCCTAGCTCTTACCCTCTTCTGCCTTAAAACTGATATTTAGTATTGATTCTAAGACAGAATGTAAGAATCTCTTATCTCTCTGTAAACATTTGACATTATCGATAAATTACTCAATCAATAAACATTTATTTATTAAGTGCCTAATATGTGCTGGGCACTGCGGTGCCAGACACAAAAAAGACAAAAGCCCATTCCTACCCTCAAAGAAGCTTACAGTCTTCATGCAAATATGTACAAAGTAAACTATATACAATAGGAAATAATTAACTGACTGAAGGAGCCAGACTTAAGAGGCATTGAGGAAGGCTTTCAGTAAAAGATGGGATGTTAGTTGGATCTTAAAGGAAGCCAGGGAGGTCAGCAGATGGAGCAGAGGAAGGGGAACATTCTAGACACGAGAGACAATATCCCTGTGCTCAGAGTGCTTAGTAGGAGCTTAATAAATGCTCAATGAAAAAAATTTCTATTTACATGTAATTAAGAAAAAAATAAAATGAGAATTCAATGTAAAAAAAGATGAAATGTTGACTGACAACCAACCAATGGCCACAAAGTCAAAAGTTACCGCTGGGCATATGGGGTACAGAGCATAAACCCCCAAATCACGTCTAGATAGAAGCCATTCCACCACGAGTATTCTTCTACCAGTACTCTTAAAGCCAGGTTGGGGGGGGGGGTGCATTTAGCTTAGAAAAGCAAGGACTAATGGCTAATGAAGAGTTGTCCCCCAAAACGAAAGGCTTTGTGTGGACCGTGGTTGGCTGTTTCCACTCCCCCGGGGTCCAGAGAAAGTGGCTTAATTAGAACTTTTCACTGATACGGACGATTGACCATTAGAAGAGACTGCTAGGAAACATGGACAGAATCTATTCATCTTCGGGGGCTTAAGAGGGATTCTGAGTAACCATGACAATGTAAGAAGAACTAACTGGAAAAGACTGAAGCCCCCTGGGGGAGACAATGGAGGGAACCAGAGGCCGACGGACCAAGACACAGAAGGAGCCAAACACTGGCGGGCGTCACTAATGCCTGCGCTGTTGTGTTATGAGGATGGAGCTTTTCCCTTTTTCACTGAGGGGAGACAGAATGGCCAGGGGACCGAGAGAAGAGAAACGAGGGATTCGGGGGAGCATCTTTCAAAATGGACTGATGGGAACAGAAGTCGGTTCCGAGAGAAGCACAGACAAGCAGGAAAATTCTGAAAGTAAAGTTTTGAATTTCCTTTATATATATATGTATGTATGTATGTATGTGTGTGTATATATACATATATACTTTTTTTTTTAAAGCAAGGTGTACATGGTTTTCTGTTTCTATTTCACCTGGGAAAATGTTCTCTTTTTTTGGTATTCATTAAAGTCAAGATAAAAAATCTCTAGAGGAACATGGACTGAAGTCAGTTATATGAAATAATCCCTTTTACTATTATGATTTATTTCCAGCTTCCATATATTGAGAAGTGAAGACGTATTTGTTAAGCCCTCACCTACCATGTGGGCTAAGGAAGGACTTTATAGTGATTATCTCATCTGGTCTTCACAATCACCCTGGGAGCGAGCAGGTGCTATCATTAGTCCCATTTTATAGCTGAGGAAATTGAATTAGACATAGGCCAAATGACTTGCCCAGGGTCACCTCACTGAAGTGTCTGAGGCTGAATTTGAACTCGGGTCTTCCTGACTCCAAGCTGGCGCTCAATCAGCTGCTTTTCAAGCGCTCGTGTCACAGGAGGGTCTGATCGAGGAGGAGCAAACTGACATTTCTTGAGATTTTTATCTGTGACTTGAAAATGAAGCGTTCGTTCTGGAGATTGAGCTGAGATCAAACATTTCTGGGGTCTCACGTTCTGTTTCACAAATTCAGCCAAAAGTAGACCCCCGGATGGGGAGCCAGGCCTGGAGACAGGAGGTCCTGGGTTCAAATGTGACCTCAGACACATCGTTGCCGGACAAGTCGCTTCCCCCACACTGTCCAGCCCACCACACCAAGTCTAAGCGGGAGGGTGAGGGGGGAGAAGAGCCCCCCAGGACGGAGCCGGCGTCTCCCTCATCTCCCTCCGGCCTCTTCCGCCTCTGCCCGTCTGTCCTAACACGCGACAGAGCAGCCCTGGGCCTGCGGTTCCGGACACTCTCGCACAGTGAAGCCACAACCCAGAAGGCAGCAAATGGTCCACAAGGCCCAAAGGGCGGCCGCAGAGAGTGACCAGCGGTCTGGGCCGGGGAGTCTCTGGAGGTGCCAAAGAGGGGCCGAGGAGCATCCAGGGGAAGAGGCCGCGGCCTCCAAAGCACAGACGAGGAGAAGAGGCCAGACGTGCCGGCCGCCAGGCAGAGGGAGCCAGGCTGGACGGCACGAATGGCCTTGGTGGGAAGCGGAGGCTGCAGGCACAAAGGGCCAAATTCCAATCCTGCCTCAGCGTCTTCCTCTGGGGGGAGTCTCTGCAGCCTCCGGGTGCCAGGTAGAGGCTGCTCGGATGAATGCAGCCATCCACGAACCAGCCCAAGGACGGAGCCGGCACATCCTCGGGAACTCGAAGCTGGGATGGCCCAGAGGACAAAGTCCACAAAGATCCTGCCCTCGCCTCAGTGCCTAAAAGCATCCATGTGGGGGGTCAGAAGCGATAGCCTCGAGGCCCAGCAGACATGGCCCAGAGCCCCTCTGCAGAGATCTGGGGATGGGCAGCCCCTCAGGGACCCTCTGCAGGGATCTGGGGACGGGCAGCCCCGCGGGGACCCTCTCAGGGATCTGGGGACGGGCAGCCCCGCGGGGCCCCTCTGCAGGCCCAGGTCAAGCTCTGTCAGGCCAGGGAGAAGCCAAGCGGCCAGGAGGAGGACACTCAGGGGAGCACCAGGTCCGAGGACCAGCTGAAGCACCCAGGAACACGGCCGACCCGGGACGGCCAGCAGCAGAGCCAAAGCGATGGACCGGTTCTGTTGGGTTCCTCGGGCCAGCCCAAGAACAACAGGGAGAAGTGCCTCGAGGCCATGTCTGGGCTGGAAGTTGATGAGAACTTGCTGACCAGCCACTGGCCAGGGAGCCTGGTGTCCTGCCTCATCGGCTGCCCTTCTACACTCGGGATCCTGGACTCCTCCAAGTCACAGAACAGCAGAGCTGAACAGAACCTCTAATCCAGAATTCTGGGCTCCTTTGGTCCAACCCAACAAGTGCATCAATGAGTCTTTAGGGAGCGACGACTCACTGCCAGGCACCCAGAGAGAAAAGGAGGCAAAATCTGGTCCTGCCCTTGAGGGGCTCAGTCTGGGGGGAGCCGCAGCGTCAAAGACGGCGCACCAACGAGATAAAGAGGGCACCGAGAGGCACCTGGAGAGACTTCAGAAAAGAAGCTGAGATTTATCAAGACTCAAAGGCAGCCCAGGCAGGGGCAAGAGAGGGGATCAGAGGGGGGTCTAAGCCAGAGTCAGGAGACGGAGGGGCCGGCGCAGGGACTGGCAAAGAATCCAGCATCAGCATCACTGGATGATGAAAGGAAGAGATATAAAACGTAAAAAGCCTGGAAGGGGAGGAGGGAGCTGGGCTATGAAGGACTCTGAATGCCACACTCAGAGGTGACTGAAGTTTATTTTTGCGGGGGGGAGAGAATGATTAGATCTGAGCGGAGGCAGGCAGACCCACAGCGGACACCGAGAAGGTCCAAGCTGGGCGATGGGGGCCTGCACCAGGCAGAGACAGTGCTGGAGGAGAGTGGGGGCGCCTGTTAGAGAGAAGGAATCGACAGGATCTCACCAGCTCGGAGAGGGAGAGGGGCGAGTCCAGGCTGGCCCCTTCCTTGGGGATCAGGGGCCCCTCTACAGTGCAGGGAAACACAGCCAGAGATGCACAATAAAGCATGTTCTCCACCTCGAGGCAGAAAAGTCACAGATTCAGAGTACAGACTAAGGCACCGATTTTTTTGGACATGGTTCATATGGGAATTTGCTTTCCTTGACTATATATATTTATAATGGATTTTGTTGTTCTTGCTTTCTCAGTGTGTATGAGGAGAGGTGGGAGGGAGAGAATTAATTTTTTTAAAATAGTAGGTATGGAAAAACATCTTCTATTATTGCACATGTAAAATTGACATCAGATTGTTTGCTATCTCAGGAAAGGCAAAGAAGGAGAATCTGACTCAAATTTTTAAGAGGAAAGTTAAAAATTGCTTTTACGTGTCTTTGAGAGAAGAAAAATATAATTTTTAAATAACAGGACAGCTAGGAAGAAAAGAGAATTTGGGGGACAGATAATGAATTCAGTTTTGGATAATGTTCTAAGATTCTTTTAAAAATTAATACAGGGGAGGGGCAGCTGGGTAGCTCAGTGGATTGAGAGTCAGGCCTAGAGACGGGAGGTCCTAGGTTCAAATCTGGCCTCAGACACTTCCCAGCTGTGTGACCCTGGGCAAGTCACTTGACCCCCATTGCCTACCCTTACCAATCTTACACCTATAAATCAATACACAGAAGTTAAGGGTTTAAAATTTAAAAAAAAAATTAATACAAAGTGGTACAGCACCAACAATTTAATAATTTAAGTAAAGCTGGGTTAAGATATTTTTCTTCAAAAGAGCTCACTTATGGAGCAACTGGGTGGTTCAGTGGATAGTGTGCCAGGCCTGCAATCAGGAGGACCTGGGTTCAGATCTAGCCTCAAACACTTCTCAGATGAATAACCCTGGACAAGTCATTGCCTAGCCTTACCTCTCTTTTGCCTTGAAACCGATACTTATTATTGATTCTAAGACAGAAAGTAATGGTTTTAAATAAATAAAAGAGCCAACTTTCCCCTAGTACAAGAGAAAAAAAATAGAATATTTCACCTGCCAACAATGATTGCTAGAAGTTTCTGTGCTGGCTTAAGAATGAACCACAGAAGCGGGCCAGGAGCAGCCTGAGTCGGTGATGATGTGTGGAAATGGCTCGTGTCTTTCTTCCTCTTCCCCGGGATGAATCCTGAGAGGGCTCGGACCATACCTCCCTCCAGCAATCCCTGCCTCGGAGAGAAGTGGGGCCACCCAGAGCAGCTGCTCATCCTCTTGCACATCTCTCTGCTTCGGGCACTTAAAGGCAGGCCCTGGCTGTGATCCCGGGTTCTAGAGAAGGGAGAGCTTCCCCTGAGCCCATCAGCCAGCCCCGGGCTCTTCCATAAGCTCTGTCCCAGGCATCTGCCCCCCGAGCAATTCGCAGGCACCTGAGGAGGACTCTTCACCGCTAGGGACCAGCATCTTCGGGGAGGCTCTTTCCAGTCAGTCAGGGACGTTAACAAAAAAACACAGTTTCTCCGAGCAGACTGGAGGCCACAGATGGTGTTCATTTTTCCTTTTGCTTGATTGCCCTGGAATGCAGAAAGGAAACTATAAATATATCTGCAAATTTAACCAACAGAACTGTATTTCTGTAGCGGGTATCTCTCGGGTTACTGCTCACTTAGCACATCTCCGATTAGAACCACGGAGTGTTTCACCACCTTTGGGCCCTTCAGGGACACCTTTGAACACAAGCAACAAGAGAGAGCAGGACTGCCCAAACAGACCCCAGAACACTTGGGAACGAGGGCAGAGAATGGCCACGGGAAGAAGGGGAAGATGGGAGATTCTGGAGAAAGAAGCTGAAGCCTTTCGTCACACTTGGGGAAATGGCGCAGGAACCAGGCGGGTCAGATCCACATCGAGAGACGTCTAGGAAGGCTCCCAGGATGCTCCCCTCTGAGCAGGGATGGAGGACTAGTCACAAGCATCCATCCCACGGCATGACCCAATAGAGAGTGCTCATCCCCAGAGCACAGAGGGAAAATGTCGCTGGGATCGTGGGTTTATCTTACTTCGCTTTGTTGGGGTCAAGCTTGGGTCTTCAGTCAGGGGGAAGTAAAGGAGTGACCAGTCATGGAATCTGCCCCAAGCCTGGAGAGCCAGCAGGGACCCAGCAGCCAACACCCCCCCCCCAAAAGAGTCCTGGCTCTCGTGCTCCCCAAGAGTCATCCCACCTGTGCTTGGAGATCTCCCAAAGAGGGAAGCAGCTCCTCACCGAACAAGCTACTGCGCTTCTGAGCACAGCTTTTTGTTGGCACAGCCTCAGTTTGCCTCCCAGCCACTTCCACCCTTAGCAGGCAGTTCTGTCCCCAAAGCCAAATGGTCATTTAAAAAACCTCCTTGACAGGCAGAACATCCTCCTCCTGGCCTCCCCTGGAACCCCAGACTCTGACCCAGAGCTTTAGTCTTATCCTGTTGTTCAGTCAGGTCTGACTTTTCATGAGCCCATTTAGGGTTTTCCCTGGTAAAGAACTGGTCGGCCATTTCCTTTTCCAGCTCAATTTTACAGATGAGGAAACCAAGACTACCAGGTAAAGTGACTTGTCCACGGTCACGCAGCTAGTGAGTGTCTGAGGCCATATTTGAATTCAGGAAGAGGAGTCTCTCTCTGCCTCCAGGCCCTGCTGTCTATCCCCCGCCCCTTGCTGACATCATGCCCCTGCCTGGCCAGTCTGGCCAGGCCCCCACTCTTCCCTTTTTACTCCAATATTAGGGAAAATTGCTGAGGGCAGCGGCTCTCCTGCTTCTAAGAACTCTTCCCCCTCTTCTGTGATAAGTGACGCCAGTGCGGGGCCTCCGGCCACCCCCGAGCCTGCGCCCCTTCCCCCCACCCACCTCGCCATGCCTAGAACTGAGCCCAACACTACAGAGCAGGCCCAAGAAGCCCGGCAGGACAGGCAGACCTTGGCTTCCTGCTGCTACCACTCCCCCCTCCCCCCACGGCTGGGATGACCGCCCAGCTCCCACCTTGGCCTGTGGGCAAAAGCCAGGCCAAACAGGGATCCAACTTTAGGTGGGGACTCCAGGAGCTCAAGGGGCGGAGCTCGGGGGGCGGAGCTCGAGGGGCGGAGCCCCCGAGGAAGCCCCAACCTGCAGGGCTTGTGGAAGTCTGGGGAGCTGTGGCGGGCAGGGGCCCAGCACCAGCTTCTGGCCACACAGGAAGGGCTCTGAGATTCCTCGCGTTCTGTTTCAAGTCTCTGGAGAGAGCCAGGCCCAACCAACCACCAGCAAGGGAGATTCTAGGCTCAACTCTCACTTTAGACTCATCCTATCTGTGTGACCCTGGACGAGTCACTTAACTGGCATTGCCTGGCCTTTACTGCTCTTCTGCCTTGGAACCAATATACAACATTGAGTCCAAGATGGAAGGCAAAGCCCCGGGAGACCCTCAGTCCCCGGCTGCTACCACACCGGTCCTGGGACACGGGAGGGGACATGCCCCAAGACATCAGAACCCCAGGGGTCACCGTCAAGTCTGGCTGCTTCTGCCTTGTCCAGCATCGGGGCCCTTCTCTGCCCCCAAATCCACCTGAGTTACCCACAGCGGCCCACCCCACCTGGGCTGGTCTGCAGCGCCTAAGCTTCCCAGACATATAGCTTCGGGGGCTCTCTGTCTCCCTGAGGGGAAAACCTCACCTCACCCCGCCCCCCTGCTTCACTGGGCATCGCGGGGCGTCTCCCTGTTCCTCGGCTGCCCCGCCTCTGTACCGGCCCTTCTTTCCTTCATCTCTGCAGCCTCTTCCTGCAGGGAGCCTCTCCTGATCCCCACCACTTCCAGGGAGCCCCCAAACCGGGCATTCAAGGCCGACTTCCCCTCGCCCGGACTTGTTCACACGCTTCTATTTGTCCCTGCTGTCTCCCTGGGGAGGCCCCTCCCCCAGCCCCGGGCAGTGGCGCCTGCCTCCAGGGGCTTCCGAAGGGCCTGCGGTGGGCTGGCCACAGAGTGAAGGTAAACTCTGGCCCAACTCGACTGAAATAACCGATTCTGGGGACTACAAATGAGCGCAATTAAAGAGTTTCCGTTTCTGTCAGAATTTGAGCTATTTCCCAGAGTCTTCATTTTACTTTGTTACTTTTGAACATGGGCTGAGCCAAGTTAGCACCGATTTGTTCAAATGAGAAAAAATTATAAATTTGGACACAAGATAGAGGAATAGAAAGGAAGGGAGGGAGGGAGGGAGGAAAGAAGGAAGGAAGGAAGGAAGGAAGGAAGGAAGGAAGGAAGGAAGGAAGGAAGGAAGGAAGGAAGGAGGGAGGGAA
>NC_058133.1:19811464-19902441 GCF_016433145.1 Gracilinanus agilis | reverse complement strand
GAAGGAAGGAAGGGTGGGAAGGAAGGTTGGGAAGGAAGGGAGGAAGGAAGGGAGGAAGGGAGGGAGGAAGGGAGGGAGGAAGAAATGGAAAGAGAGAGAGAGAGAAAGAAAGAAGCTGGGTGATACCCACAGGGAAATTAAAGGAACAGGGATGAAGTGACTTAGCAGCAATAAAATGGAGAATTTTGATTATATAAAATTGAAGAGTTTTTGTTCCAACAAAATCTGTGGTCAGAATTGGAAGGGAAAGTAAACTGAGTGGGGGGAAATGTTTGCCGGGAGTTTCTCTGATTGAGGTCTGATATTCAGATTCTCCAGGAAACAGAAAGGCAATGAAGCTATTTCCCCAATGGATAAATGGCCAAAGGATATGAGCAGGCAGCTCACAAAAAATGAAATATTACTGGTCAGTAACTAAATGAAAAAAAAAATGTTCTCAATCAGGAATAAGAATGCGATCCAATTAAAACAACTCTGCGTTTCCATCTCCTACTCATTAGATCAGCAAAGCTAACAAAACAAGGGAAGCCATGGATTGCTGGAGGGGCCAGGGCAGGGTGGGCCACTGATGTGCTGCTGGTAGGATGTCAAACTCTGACCAATTAATCAAACTATTCTGACAAAAAGTTGAGACTGTGCCTAAAAAAAAAAAATCGCTGGATTGAGAAAGTTACCGTCTGCCTCGGTCTTAAACCTCGCAGACTACTTATACACCAAAAGGACCAAAGAGAGATGGAGAAGACCTGCAGGAACGACACACGCAGCACCTCTTTTTTGTTGTAGCAAAGAACTAGAACAAAGCGGGTGTCCACTCTCTACCCAGGATAAGGCTAACCAAATTAGGGAATAGGAATGGGACGGAGCATCTCACACCATCAAAAGTGACAAGGAGAACAGATTCAGAGAAATCTAAGGGAACACAAGGGACTTCTGCCAGGTTAACTAAGCAGAACCAGGAGAAGAATGAATATAAACCTTGTAAAGGAAAACAATCTCGAAAGATTTACAGACTGATCAATGCAATGACCAATTAGACTGCAGAGGCCTGGCAATGAAGGAAGCTACAAGCTACCCCACTTCTGACAGAGGTGATGGAATAAAGGAGCCAGATGAGACAGATGTTCTCAAGCATATGGATTTATGGTGTCTGATTATACTAATTTGTTACACAACAGGACTTTTAGGGTTTTATTCTTGGGGAGCTGGGGAAGTGGGAGGAAGAAGCTGCTATTGATGTAAAAAATTAGAAAAGGATCATCAATGAAACATTTAGAAAAAATATACAAAAGAGAAAAAAAACTCAGAAGAAATGTATCCTGAGGGCAGTGCTGGAAATATTTTAAATCTTAATTTTCTAAAAAGCTATACAGAATAGAGGTTAATGGTGTCTTTTTCTGCTCTTTTCTAAGGAAAATTCATGCTTGTCAATATTTAAGAAAATAGAAAAAAGGCATAAAATAAACAAAAATGATCAATCCGTATATTCTTATGCTGAATGTCATCGAAATGTAATTCTTGAGAGCCTCCAAGGTGCTAAGCACTAGCTAGGAGGCAAAAGAAGCTTAAGCCACTCATAGCCCTGGCCCTCACAGACTTAAGAGTAAAATCTGGGGACAGCTCAGTAGCTCAGTGAATTGAGAGCCAGGCCTAGAGATGGGAAGTACTAGGTTCAAATCTGACCTCAGACATTTCCTAGCTAGGTGACCCTGGGCAAGTCACTTGACCCCCATTGCCTAGCCCTTACCACTCTTCTGCCTTGGAACTAATACACAGTATTGATTCTAAGACAGAAGGTAAGGGTTTAAAAAAAAGAGAGAGAGAGACAGAGAAACCCCAGAAGGCAGCTGTCCACTTCCAACCTTTCCCACCTCCAGGGTTCATACCAATACCTTCAGGAAGTGACTCTCTCGGAAGCTCCTCCACAGATCCCCGTCATCACTCCTCTAAACTGGAGCAGGCAGTTCTGTGGATTGCTCTGGCTGAAAGATAAGTGGAGACGACAAACGAGTCCCGTCAAGGTGGCAAAGTGGGCAGAATTCTTCAGACTCAGAGCTCACCACCACAGGATTCAGGGAAAAGGTCAGGGCTAATATTCCTGAAATTCTGCCACGTTCTCTGGCTGTGCACACCCCTCTGGATGGCTCCCTCTTAGCACAGATTCTCCAAACTTGCAGAGGAAGCATCAATTGGCGGCAGACTCATCTTCAACTCTATAGTGTGACCTCTCTCTGCCTCCAACCTTGCTGACCACCCATTCTCTGTCCCAATTTCATCAAACCATTGGTTTTGAGTCTCACCTATCTCTTTACAGATGATTCTCAGATTGATCCATCCAGCCCTAACCTCCATCTTTGCTTCATCTGCCCCCCTTATCTAGATGCATTCCCTCTTCCCATCTGCCTCTGAGAATCCTTGTTCCCTTCAAGCCTCTACCAATGATCCCATTCTATGTGAAGCCTATGCTGATCCCAGTGCCCTCCCTCAACACCATCTCATGTTTATTTGTAGAGATTCTGTACACACACACACACACACACACACACACACACACACTCCTCCCTTGCCTGGAAGCTCTTGAAGGCAGAACTGCTTCATTTTATCCTTTACACAGCCAGTGCCCGGCCCCAGAAGGTGCATAATAAGTTTCTGTTGACCAATTTAATCCCCAGCTTCTTCCTCTCTGCCTACAGCATGCCTGAGCATCATGCTCTGTTCCAGGAAAGAAAACAAACAGGCTTCTGTGGCCTCTGATGTCCAGTGATGTAGGAGGGCAAAAGTATGACATGACAGAAAAACTGGACCTTGAGTTAGAGAAAGAGAAATGAAATCATGTCTAAGCTGGCTCCTACTTCGCTTACTGGCTGTGTACAAACAACAAGTTCTTTTATCCTCAATTTGAACATTCTTCAGTTTGTTTATCTAGAAAATGGGGGTAATAACACGGGGCTTCTACTGCCCACCCTACCATGTTGTTGCAAGGGGAGTCTTTTGCTAAGTGCTAGGAGTTCTTATTCATTCCTTCTCCAACAAAGTTCTTGAAAAAAGTCTAACTTGGGGGACTCTGCTCAACAAATCTGCAGAGGCCTCAGGAGGAAACGTGCCGCCCACCTCCTGACAGAGGACATCTGTTTGGCTTGGTCAGATATGTTTCTAGCAGGGTTTTGTTTCTTGCTTTCTCAAGAGTGTCAGGGATAAGGAGAACAGGAACATAAGAAGGGAAGAAAGCAGATTGTTCTTTAAAATAAAAATGTCATTTTATTTTATTTTTTTATAACCCTCACCTACCTTCTTAGACTCAATGCTGGGTATGAGTTCCAAGGCAGAAGAGCGGTAAGGGCTAGGCAATGGGGATTAAGTGACTTGCCCAGGGACACACAGCTAGGAAGTGTCTGAGGTCATATTTGAACCCAGGACCTCCTGTCTCTGGGTCTGATTCTCAATCCACTGTCACCCAGCTTCCCCTCAAAAACCAAAGGAAATAAACATTTATTAGGTGCCTGTGATGTGCACTTAACAAGTATGATCTCATCTAGTTTTCACAACTACTCTATGAGAGGGGTGCTAGTACCATCCCCATTTTACAGATGAGGAAACTGAGACTGACAGAGGTTAAGTAACTTGCCCCAGGTCACACTGCTGGGAATGGTCTGCCTATGCAGGGCTCTACCCGCTGCACCAATTAGCTTCTCCAATGGTAGAAGAAACAGGGACAGCCTCAGTACAAAAGCAGAGGCAGAAGATGGAAAGTCATGTGTGGGAATCAGCAAGCTGAGTATCATCTCCATTTTCATCCTCTCCTTGTGACAAATGGGGAGACTGAGGCTCAGACAGGGAGCCTGACTTGCCCAAAGCCACAAAGCCAAGTGTCAAAGACAGCATCAAAGCCAAAACTTTCCTGACATGCAGGCCAGGCTGACATGTCCATTTTGCTAAACTGAGTCTTCCCCCTCTTTGTTTGGGATGGCTCACTGGATGAGGGAGAGAGAACATATTCATCAAAGATGACATAAAAATAAAAGACATTGGGGAAGTGTGGAGGCTCAGTGTCAAGACAGCCAGGCCTAGAGACGGGAGGTCCCAGGTTCAAATCTGGACACTTCCTAGCTGGGTGACCCTGGGCAAGTCACTTAACCTCCACTGCCTAGCCCTTACTGTTCTTCTATCTAAGAACCAATACTTAGTATCAATTCTTAGACAGAAGGTGAAGGTTTTAAAGATAAATAAATAAATAGATAGATAAATAAATAAAGGGCATCAATAAACTCTAAAAAGAAATATAAATCCATAAAATGCAGACTGGTCACATGGAGCAAACCAAGGACAACTGAGGGCTCCCCACAAGCACTGCTGGTTTCCCCAGATGATGGATCTCAACAGAGTCCAGCTGAGAAGTTAACAGACATTTCTAAGTGTTTTTCCCATAACAAGCAACTTAAGGAAATTGTCACTCAAATTTTAAATTTCTACTGTTGTCAACAGAATTAGCTATATCGCATTTCCATTAAAATTGAAGGCACAACTAATCACTCTCAGTTTCTTCAGCTGTAAAATGGCAGGCTTGGACTAGCTGATCTCAAGGGTCTCTCTCATCTCTAAATCTATGACCCTGGAGACCTCAGTGCTGGTCAAATGACTGGTCAAAAGACAAAGCCACCAACTGCCCCAACAATGACCTGGCTGGGCTGGGAAGCTGACTGGGAAAACAGATCCCTATTTCGATGGAAGGAGTATCCAGGAAAGCCCATGAGCCAGGCTCAGACTGGAGCAATGGGCCCTGCAGGCTGGACCCCAGGGAAGGGACTGTTCCATGCTTTGAAGCCCCCAAGGGACCCCAGCTCTGCTGTGGACTTCCAGTGCTGCTCTATGGCTGTGAGGCCTAAAGCATCACCATTTCTCAAGAACCAAAATCGTGGGTAACTCAAAGGGCTAACGGAGAGCTGCCTGATAGGCACTGAGAGGCCACAGCACTGCTGAAGGGGCCTTGGACATCTGGTCTGAAATATGGCTGTCCAAGGGCCAAGGTGAGGCACAGCCTTGTGCCGGCTAGGCAGAAGATTCCAGAACCTCAGAGAGATCCTTTGCTTGGCCCAGGACCTGGATGAGAATCACTGAGGAGGAAAGGAAGAGCCTCCTGGGGAAAATGTCACTGTGACCCCATGGGCCAAGCTTTGTGGGAAGTAGCAAGAATAAGGAAGAACAATAAAACTCCAGATTATTCTATTTCTCAAAAGGGTTCCAGGAAGACAAAAGAATGTCCCACCCTTGGGGAAGAGGAGCCCCAATTTCTCCAAGGACTCCCCCTACCCATCCATCCCAAAAAGCAGGCCTTCAGAGTCTGAAGCCCAAGACACGAAACAATGCTGTATTTGGAAATACGAAAAACTAAGTCTAAATCTGGCCTCAGACTCTCACTGGGTGTGAGATCCTAGTCAAGTCACTTAACTTTTCATGGGCTCAGCTTCCTCACCTGTAAAATGGGGATAAAAAGAGCACTTACTTCCCAGAATTTTTCTGAAAATTAGATAAATACTAGCTAGTAGCATCTACATCTCCTTTTCTTAAGGGAGGCATTTAAGTTCCTAATTCTGAATAACCATTATAATGTTATTTTAAAATTTGACTAATCTCCCACCTACAAGTTGCCACCTTCCCTTGAGAATCTAATCAAATCTTAACATGCCACCTTCTGGTTTCAATCTTTCAAATGAAGGGTCTCTCCACCACTTAGATTCCTGATATAACATGAAAAAAATTTTAAATTAAAAAAACCATAGTAACAGGAGGAGGCAAAGGGCAGGATTGGCAAATGATATAAATGCTGCACTTTCTCGGATCTCTCTAGTCAAAAACAATTTCTCCAGAACACTCACTTTTTTGTTTTACAAGCAATTACTAAACACTTACTGTGTTCTTGGCATTAGACTGTGTTCTCAGGATGCAAACTCAAAATCAAAACCATCCCTACTTTGGAGAAGCTTACATTCTATTGGGAAAAGGAGTAAGTATATGGAAAACGATCTAACGGAACCAAAATAACTTCTGAGGTCCGGGCATTAGGACAAAGACTTCTAAGCTGGGATCTATGAGTTCTGAGAGGGACTCAAGAACATGGATCAGAACCTCATTATGCTTTTATTTTCACTAACCTTGAATTCAAAGTGAACATTTCTCTCAATTCTTTTCAGAACATGATTCTGTGAAGGGGTCCAAAGGCTTCAGCAGACGGCCAAAGGGGTCCAGGACACAGCCAAAAGAACCCCTGCCAAAGGAGACGACACTTAAGCTGAGACTTCAAGGAAGCCGGGCATTCTAGCAGGCAGAGGTAGAGGGAGTGGGCATTCCGGGCACCAGGAACAGCGAGCTGGCCAGTTTAGCAGCCCAGTGAGGTGAATGAAGCCATCTTTTGTCACAAATGTGGAAGGTAGCCTGCAGTCAAACTGCAGAAGGCTTTAAAAGCCAAATGGAGGAGTTTAGAGGCAAGGAGTCCCTGGAGCTTCTTGCTGGAGGAAATGACTCGTAGTACTGTTCCTCCTTTTCCTTCCAACACTTGAATCTGCATCTCAGCAGCTAGCTACATCATCTTCCCAACTCTCCAAAGTTCCTAGAGGGCAAGAACCAAGCAGCCTCATGTTTCCCCTGTAGGTTATTGATTCTATGGGCCCCTTGCTTTATACGGAGGGGCATAATAAATGCCTGCTGAATGGCTGTGAGGTGGTCTGTCCATCAGTAGCCTGGGAAGACCACCTGTGACGCCTGCAGCCCACAAAGAGCAACGCCACTTCACAGCATTTATAATCTTTCATTTATTTGAGGAAGAACTTTATGGCTACAGAACCAAATACAAGATCACAAATACTGATAGCAAGATGTGAAGCTTTAGAAGCAAATCAAAGCCTCCATAAATGTACATCAAAGGAATTCTAGCAGGCTAACTAGCAAAGCCGATGAAACTGTAAGATTCTTTGTTAACGTAATCATTTTCGCTCATTAAATAAATGAATCTTTATGGTCTTTGAGAACATTTTACATCCTTCATTTCAAAATGAGTCCATCCAACACTGCCTGGAACTCACAGCTGAAGCCTCTAAGACAGGTTTAACAACTCTGCTGAAAGAGCCTGTCTCTTCTCCAGTTTCTATGGAAACAGCTGTCAGATTGGCAAAAATAGGCCAGTACTTTAAATAATCATTCCAGCAAAGTCCACCCACCACGGAGGGGCCCCAAACCGCCTTGGGCTGGTGGGCCTCAGACTGTCTGGCTGCTCTGAGAAGTGGCCTGGTCGGTGTTCTGCCCAGGAGGACTCCAGACACTCTCCTGCCTTTCTGGCCCCGGCTCCCAGAGGCTATTTTCATCCCCTTGGATGTCTGCTTGCTGATCAGGGAGGCTGCTGGCTGCTGTCCCACTGTGGCTCCATGGAACTGAGGCAGAATTTGAGATGGGAGATCAAAGGACTCAGAGACAGAGTGCTGAGGAGCAATTAAAAGGCTCTGAAGCAATGGAGGAGAGATTTTCATTTGATTTACCTTGGAAGCTTATGAATTGGCATTCAGATGTATTAAACACTGGTGGACTTAAGACAGGTTGTGTGGACTAAAAGGCCCTTTTGCAGGGCCTGAGAAGAAAGGAAGCTGTTTTTAGAAGGGGGGAAACACTGCTGAACACAGAGCTTCTTGGGGAAGGAGCTCAACCAGAAATAAACCCTCGGCCTCCTGAAGAAAGGCTGGCTGTGTGCGTGTTTGTGAGGGAGGGAGTGCACGCAAAGCACCTGTCCAGACCATAGCTAAGCTCACAGCTGGCAACTCCCCAGTGACCCCCAATGAAGAAGGACAAGCAGGAAGTCTGGGTTTTCTGCATCTATCCTGGCCAAGAGAGCATTTCTAAGCTTCAATTTCCTTGTCTGTAAATTAGAGCTAATAACACTTCTACCTCCTGCCTTATAAAGCTACCGTGAGGAAACTGCTTAGTGAACCTTCAGAGCCTAGAACTGTTAGTTCCCATCCCTCCTGCCTGGCTCCTCCTCTCCCAGCATTGCCCTTTTGGGCTCTTCCGAGCTTACTCTCCTCAATTTTGCCTCTTAGCTCTCCCCACAAATCCATCTCTTCTCTTCCCCCCATCCACCTGGGGCCCTCTCCTGCCTGACACACTCCCTCTACCTCCCAGGCTCCTCACAGAAGCTCAAATCAATATTAACAAGCAATGACTATGTGCCAGATCTTGTGCTGGGTGCAAGATTTAGAATCAGGAGACCCAAGTTCAAATTTAGATCTCCTACTTAACTATTCAGTAGCTAATGCCCTTCCCATTCTAAGGTCCATCTACTCTATACATAGTTTGTATATTTGTACACTTGCACTGGACTGCACACTTGTATGTTTTGTCTCTTCCATTAGAAGGGAAGTCCTTTCTCAGAGCACTTTGCATGTACTTTGTTTTTCTTCTTTGTATCTCCAGAACTTAACAAAAGTGCTGGCAAACAAATAGCATGTGATAAATGCTTGTTGAGGGGGACAGCTAGGTGGCTCAATGGATTGAGAACCAGGCCTGGAGACAGAAGATCTTGGGCTCAAATCAAATCTAGCCTGAGACACTCCCTAGCTATATGACCCTGGGCAAGTCACTCAACCACCATTGCCTACCCCTTACAGTTCTTATTATTGATTCTAAGATGGAAGATAAAGATTTTTAAATAAATAAAATAAACATTTGTTGATTGACTTACACCTCACCTGAGCCTTCCGACACCTTTTTAAGGTAGATACTCCAGACAGCATCCCCGTTTTACAGAGGTAAAAACTAAGGCTCAGTGATTTGTAAAAGTCACCATCTAGTGGAAGGGGAAAGTTAGGTGTGCCCCACTGGGGATACATCTGTGGACTACAAATCGGAGAAGAATTAATTCCTTTCCCCAACCTGCAATGCTCCCAGCCCTTCACCATCCCTCTACCCTTCCCAAACAAGTCCCCTCCTCTCCAGAGTCAGGTCAATTCAGCAAAGATTTAAGGATCTGGTTTAAACAAGGAGCACGTTCTACTGGAGTGACAGAACAGGTACCCAGAGAAGCTCTCACAAGGTATATAAAGCATCAAAGTAATTGGAGAGAGAGGGAGGTCTCTGGGAAGCCCTCCTGTAGGAGGTAATACCTCTACTGTGAAAGAAACTTGAGATTTTAAGAAGCAAGAGTTCTGGTGTCCTGAGCAAGAGGCCCTTACATTAATAATGTTTGAATTTCTGGTGAAGTCCAAGGTCTGGATCAGGAATCCTAGTTCTGTATAAAGATCAGCTATCCCATAAGGGATGGGGCCTGGACTTAAGGCCTCCATGATAAGGGGGCCTGGCAGGAGCAGAACCCTATACCTACAGCAGCACTAGCTGTCTTAAAATTTAAAAAAGGAGAAGCCACTGGCTGCCAGTCCCACAGCCAGGACCAACCCGGGGCTGCCTCCTGTGTTGAATCTATTGAGGTAGCGCAGTCACTGTTACAATCTTTCTGCAATCACTGTCACTGTTACTGTTACAATCTTTCTGCAATCACTGTCACTGTTACTGTTACAGTCTTTCTGCATTCGCTTGACATTCACTGCTACTGTCACTGTCTGCAATTGTGGTCATCATTGTTACTGTCTTTCTGCAATCCGGTCACTGTCATTGTTACTATCTGCAGTTGTGGTCACTGTTACTGTTACTATTACAATCTTTCTATGATTTGGGTCACTATTGCGGTTACAGTCTTTGGGCAAGGGCAGTCACTGTCACAGTTTCTGTTGCGGTAGTTCTGTGGCTACTGTTGCTACAATCTCATCTCTATCCACCGGGCTACAATGTTACTGTTGTTAGAGCCTGAGCTCCCCGGGAACAGACTTGGCGTCCACATGTTTGGCACACAGATGGGGCAACATAAATGTTCGGGGACTGGTCACGTTCTTATTAGAGGATCATAAACCACAGATTTGGTGCTGAAGGGGCCCTCCAGAGTCCATCTAGTCCAAACCTCTCCGTTATACAAAGAAGATGACTTGCCCCAGGTCACATTGGATGGAAACACGTGACAAGTGGCATTCGAACACAGGTTTTGACTCCTATCTCAGCTAGTCAAAACCTAAGCGGCCTCCGTAGGGCACTAGCCCAGCGGAAAGTCTGAGTTGAGGCCCCGCCCCTGACTACAAGCCCTGCCCCAGTGGCCCCGCCCCGCCAGAGCCCCGGATAGAGGAAGGGTTCAGCTTTCTTTCTGGTCCCGCTACACACGTGCCCCTCCCCTTCCCCGGCCAGAACTCACCCACCCTCGTCCCTCGAGCCCCCACCAGGACCCCCGGCCCCCAGGCTTAGAAGGGAGACCTCAGGTGTCGCCCCAAGTACTGACCCCGACGTCCCCTCAGCCCCAGGCGGCAGCAATGTACAGGCTCCAGACGCATGCGCAAACCCACCCACCGCAGTGCCCCGGCCGGCGGCCTCTAGGCCCTAGGCGCTGGCCCCACCCATCCATTTCCGGTCCCCCTGAGGGGTCCCGCCCCACTTCCTGCCCACTGTTCCGTCTCTCCCCCTTCCTGCTCCCGCCTCCCCGCCGGCACGCGCAGGCGCAAGATCCCGCCTGGAGGAGGAGCCTTCCAAGGCTGGGCGCCCCTCACGGGAGGGGGCGGGGAGAGAAAGGCAGGGAGGCGGGGCTGCCGCGGCGCTCTGGCGGCCCCTGGCGGCGGGAGATGGCGGCGGCGGCCTTGAAGGGCTGAAGAGCGCTGTGACCCCGGACCCCGGGTCCAGGATATCCCCGCCACAGGGGTGAAGTGATGGGTAGCAGGAGCTATCGTCTACACGTACCAATTCCTAGGGAAGAGACTGAGCCCCGGGGTGCACGGGTCCCCGTGGCTGCCCTGGTGTCCCCAGCGCCCAACCCTGGTCCTGGCATACAGCAGGAGCCTACTAAATGCTTGTTGAAAACCCGAGTTCAAATTTAGCCTCAGATACTTCCTAGCTGAACCTGTCTGCCCCAGTCTCCTCACCTGAAAAATGAGGATAATAATGGCCTTACCTCCCAATAGTTAGTGAATATGAATGAAATTTTATTCATATGGAGCAATCTTTCATTCATCACCCAGCATTCAGCATATTTCTTGGCACATAGAAAATAAGTAATAGTTTTCATTCATTCACTAGATACAAAGTTGAGATAAAAAGGACCCATGCTTGAGGCGGCTTATAAGAGTCACTTGAGTATAAAGACTAAGAGAAATAATTTGACCCCTGCCCTATTTGAGTAGACCCCTGCCCATTTTTAATCAAGGGTTTTATCCCTATTCAATCAGTTTAATGTGATTCCATGGGGAGGTAGATTCTTTTCTCTTATGTTAAATTTTAACTTGTCAACATGACTTGCAAGATTATAGAGAGAAATATAAAAGTTTAATTTTAGGTTTTATGCTAAATATATGATAGTTATAAAGTAATATTATAGTCACTGAATTTAAAATATTATAGTTAAGTCAAAATGACTTTTAGCAGCTTTATTTACAAAAAGATGGAAAGAGCGAAAGTGGAAAAATGTAGCTAAGGAGACAGATTTTAACAAGCCTACCAGCCCTTCTTCTGAGCAGCCAGGCTCAGCCCCACAGGGGCTTCCCCACATCCCTTGTCCCCATGTGGATTTCCCAGTAATCCTCAGCCAGAAGTCCTGGTGGTGTCTTCAGCCAGAGTTCCACTCACCCAGCAAGCCTACATAGGATCAAAGGAAAAGGTATCCTCCAAGCCAAGGCAGGGAACTCCAGAACCAATCTCTTCTCTCCAAATGGCAGGAAAGGAATGAATGCTAGACCATGTTGGTCTCTTTTTATAACCTTTTTTTTTCCTACATCACTTCTTGTCACTTCTCCTTCACAGAAACCAATGTCAGTCTTTCAATTTGTCTAGCACTGGGGGCCTGGGGGGTGTCACACTGCAGGGGTAGTGGCCTGTGGAGTTGTCACTCATTTTTAAACCCTTACCTTCTGTCTTAGAATCAATATTGTGTATTGGTTCTAAGGCAGAAGAGCAGTAAGGGCTAGGCAATGGGGGTGAAGTGATTTTCCCATCTGAGGTCACATTTGAACCCAGGACCTCCCATCTCTAGGCCTAGCTCTCAATCCACTGAGCTACCCAGCTCCCCCCATGTCACTTACTCTTATAAGTGACTTATGAACTCTAATACTTTTTTATATTTTTATTTTTATTTTTAATATTTCCCCATAGTTAACCCCCCAATTCCCCTTAGCTTACACACAATGCCACCGGGTTTTACATGTATCATTGATTAAGACCTAATTTCGTATTATTGATAGTTGGACTAGAGTTATCGTTTAGTGTCTACATCCCCAATAATATCCCCATCAGCCCATGTGTTCAAGCAGTTGTTTTTCTTCTGTGTTTCTCCTCCCACAGTTCTTCCTCTGAATGTGGCTAGTTTTCTTTCTCATAAGTCCCTCAGCCTTGCTCTGGATTCTTGCATTGTTGCTAGTAGAAAAAGTCTGTTATGTTTGATTGTACCACAGTGTATCAGTCTCTGTGTACAATGTTCTCCTGGTTCTGCTCCTTTCACTCTGCATCAGTTCCTGGAGGTCTTTCCAGTTCACATGGAATTCCTCCAGTTTATTATTCCTTTGAGCACGATAGTATTCCATCACCAACAAATACCACAATTTGTTCAGCCATTCCCCAATCAAAGGACATTCTCTTATTTTCCAATTTTTTGCAACCACAAAGAGCATGGCTATACATATTTTTGTACAGGTCTTTTTCCTTATTATCTCTTTGGGGTATAAACCAAGCAGTGCTATGGCTAGATCAAAAGGCAGATAGTCTTTTAAAGTCCTTTGAGCATAATTCCAAATTGCTATCCAGAATTGTTGGATCAATTCACAACTCCACCAGCAATGCATTAATGTCCTAATTTTACCCCATCCCCTCCAACATTCATTACTCTCCTCTGCTGTCATTTTAGCCAATCTGCTAGGTGTGAGGTGATACTTCAGAGTTGTTTTGATTTGCATTTCTCTAATTATTAGAGATTTAGAACACTTTCTCATGTGCTAATTGATACTTTTGATTTCTTTATCTGAGAATTGCCCATTCATGTCACTTGCTCAATTATCAATTGGGAGATGGCTTGATTTTTTTGTACAATTGATTTAGCTTCTTGTATATTTGAGTAATTAACTCCGCCAAGGACAGTCCCAAGCCCGGCTGAAAAAGGAGGAGGGTTGGGCGCGAGGCTAGCAACCTCACCCTGTAAAAATCTCATTTGCTATAGAAACTGCAACCTCATTAAACCAACAAAACCAATGATCGCCTAGTCTGGAAGATTGCTCTCCAACAGAGTCCATGACGCGTGCTGGCAAAAGCCAACAAACTCCAGGCCTACGTCAAATCTTGAACATCAGATGGCCTGAAAAGATCTCCAATACCAGACTCTGGGAAAGTCAGGACGCTATGAAAAAAAAAAAATGGAACCCAGCAGGGAGGAGAAAAGTCGGAAGGCCAAAACAGACCTGGCAAAGATATGCCCAGTTGGTGGAAGTTGCCCAGAACAGAGTCTGTTGGCGTGAGATGCCTAGTTGGGGGAAGTTGCCCAGAACAGAGTCCATTGGTGTGAGATGGTTGCAGCCCTATGCTCCTCTGGGAGTCAATAGGAATAATAATAATAAATAATATTTGAGTAATTAGACCTTTGTCTGAGTCTTTTGATATAAAAAAATTTTTTCCCAATTTGTTGCTTCCCTTCTAATTTTGGTAGCATTGGTTTTGTCTGTACAAAAACTTCTTAGTTTAATATAGTCAAAATTATTTATTTTACATTTTGTAATTTTTTCTAGCTCTTGCTTGGTTTTAAAATCTTTCCTTTCCCAGAGATCTGACAAGTATATTATTCTGTGCTCACCTAATTTACTTATAGTTTCCTTCTTTACATTCAAGTCATTCACCCATTCTGAGTTTATCTTGGTATAGTGTGTGAGATGTTGATCTAGACCCAATCTCTCCCATATTGTTTTCCAATTTTCCTAGCAGTTTTTGTCAAATAGTGGGTTTTTGTCCAAAAAGCTGGGTTCTTTGGGTTTTTCATAGACTGTCTTGTTGAGGTCCCTTACCCCTATTCTATTTCACTGATCCTCCCTTCTGTCTCTTCTCCAGTACCATATTGTTTTGATGACCACTGCTTTGTGGTACAGTTTAAGATCTGGTACTGTTAGGCCACCTTCCTTCATTTTTTTTTCCATTATTTCCCTTGATACTCTTGGTCTTTTGTTCTTCTAAATGAACTTTGTTATAGTTTTTTCTAATTCAGTAAAAAAGTTTTTGGTAGTTTGATAGGCATGGCACTAAATAAGTAAATTAATTTGGGTAGAATGGTTATTTTTATTGTTAGCTTGTCCTACCCATGAGCAATCAATGTTTTTCCAGTTGTTTAGATCTAGTTTTAATTGTGTGGAAAGGATTTGGTAGTTGTGTTCCTATAATTCCTATGTTTGTCTTGACAGATAGATTCCTAAGTATTTTATATTGTCTAGGGTGATTTTAAATGGAATTTCTCTTTCTAGCTCTTGCTGCTGCAATGTGTTGGAAATATATAGGAATGCTAATTATTTATGTGCATTTATTTTGTATCCTGCAACTTTGCTAAAGATGTAGATTATTTCCAGTGAACTCTCATTCCTCATTCATAATGGTAAGTAAGGGGTACTTTAAGTTCTTTATTTGGTTAATTAAAAATAGACAAAGGGAAGGTTAATCCTATCTTCATAGAAGGGGTGTGGCTAGGTGGCTCAGGGGATAGAGATCCAGGCCTGGAAATGGAAGAATCTGGGTTCAAATTTGACCCTAGATACTTCCTTGTTACTTATCCCTGGGCAAGTTATTTAACCCCAGTTGTCTAGCCCTTACCACTCTTCTGCCTTAGAACCAATATTTAGTATTAATTCCAAGTCAGAAGGAGGAGAGAGAGAGAGAGAGAGAGAGAGAGAGAGAGAGAGAGAGAGAGAGAACATTTGATACAATAGTGTTTAAAGGAAAAAAAAGAAAGGAAAGGGAGAATGCTTTTCCCAACCAGGGTAGGTTTGACAGCTCTGGCAACTCCATTGCCCACTAAGAAGGACAAGAGGGACCCAGCTAAAGCAGTAGTAACAGAAGAATCTGAAAATAATAGGAACAGTAATAATGGCAGTAGTTCTGAATCCAAAGGGAAAGAAAAAGGAGATAAAATTAGAAGTGATACTCAAAGTTTTTATCCAAAAGGACCTTTTTTGTGCCAAAGACTATCTCTCTGTCTGGGCTTCTTTTGGGGAACAGCTGCTTCATTTTTTGCCCTGATCAACCAGAGGAAAAAGATGGCAAAGACTAAACTTTCAAAATTGTGTAGAGTATATATACATGCATGTGTCCCTCCTTTCTCTAAATATTCTCAATACATTGAGAATACCAGAAACAGGGGCAGCTGGGTAGCTCAGTGCAGTGAGAGTCAGGCCTAGAGACAAGAGGTCCTAGGTTCAAGTCTGGCCTCAGACACTTCCCAGCTGTGTGACCCTGGGCAAGTCACTTGACCCCCATGGCCCACCCTTGCCACTCTTCCACCTAGGAGCCAATACACAAAAGTTAAGGGTTTAAAAAAAAGAGAGAGAGAATGCCAGAAACAAAGGACAGATGCAAAATTAGAGTCTGAATTTGTGATAATAAATATTATTTAATTTCTCCATTAGAAATTTCTAAATTGTTAATTGTTTCAGTTTGATGAGTTTGTAAGCCTTGTGAGGTTTGGTGAAACACATTATTAGATTGGGGTTGGTTTAGTTTTATTGAACTTCACAAAGATCCTTTCTGAAACTAGAACTTGAATCTTAAGAATTGTTTTAATAATCATGAAATTTAAGAAAAGCTCAGTTGACTTCATAGAAATCTTAAAATAAAGAACTTGGGAAAAAAGAATAAAAAAATTAAAGTAAAAACCCAATGGGAGGGGGCAGCTGGGTAGCTCAGTGGAGTGAGAGTCAGGCCTAGAGACAGGAGGTCCTAGGTTCAAACCCGGCCTCAGCCACTTCCCAGCTGTGTGACCCTGGGCAAGTCACTTGACCCCCATTGCCCACCCTTACCAATCTTCCACCTATGAGACAATACACCGAAATACAAGGGTTAAAAAAAATAAAAATAAAAATAAAAAAAAACCCAATGGGTCTGAATTCCACCCTTTTGAGATATCTGGCGTTGAGAGAGTGGTTAGGAGGTTTAATCTCAATCCTTGATTCTCCAGCCTATTACTGCAATATTAAAAAGTAGACCCTTAACTCCTCATGATCCCGGCAAAAAAAAGTTCCTCCTTTTGGTCATAAAATGTTTTGCAGTAGTAACAATTTTGCTGCAGAAAGATATGACGTTTATTTACTTTTTTTATTTTTTATTTTTTTGCTGCTAACACCAAATCAGCTCTGTTAGTAACCCAGAATTGGGACTCCCAGACTGAAGGTAAACCCAGAGAGAGAACAGCTCATTTCCAAGCCAAGAAGCAACTAAAAGTAAGTAAAATTTAATATCTTCCTGTGAAAGCCGTAAGTTAGAGCAAGAAAATAAATGAAATGCACTTAGATACTCTCATTAAGTTAGAAAACATTGCTTATAGTCAAAAGATGCATAATTACATCCTAACAGTTGTTAAGTTTCACCATTACTTTCCCTCAAATTTAAGATTCTGACAGTTAAAGGTCCCTGTAAAATTTGAGATTTTAAATTGATAACAGTAGTGATTTTATGGCCATATTTGATTTAGTTGAATCCAAAGTTGGCATAAGGATTTCTATTCATTTTAAGTCATTAGAAAACTAACTCCTCTTCTGATCAGCGGTATACATAAAATTTTAATTACTTAATTGAACACAATAATTCCATAACCTACAGGATTGAGAAATGTCAATTGCCAAGTAAATTCTTTTTTGAAAGAAGTATACAAATGCTTCTCCTACATAAAAGAGATGAACTCTGAGATGATAACTTCTTCTCCCAAGTCATCCCATTTACTGAAATTAGTCATACTCTACATTAAGGAATTAGGAGAGACTTTAAATTTTGCACTTGTACTGAATCAGCTAAAAATATAACAATATTGAAATTAATGGGTCTTGTGTGATCCAAAAAAAAAAAAGTGCTAATATATTTAGGGAAAAGTCAGTGGAGAGAGTTTGAACAAATAGGAACTAGTGAAGAATGGGTAGAAAGTTCAATGAAAGTTGAGATCTATTTGCCCTAACACAGCATGAACAAAGGGTTTGAAAGTAAACAGTATTGGAGTTTTGAGCAAGTAGATTTGAGAAAAGCTCTAAACCCACAGAAATAAATAACAATTTGCAAAAGTTTTTAGAAAAGGACCATACTTGATGAGTATCATGTTTCCCTTTCCAAATCAATAAAAGATAACAAAAAAGTTTTTATAAGACTTCAAGAAGATAATGTTTTATCAATCACTTAGTTCATTTGTATATGTTTGACTGGCTGATTGTTTTGGAGATAAATATTCTTTCTTTCTTCCTTAAATACTTACCTCTGAGTTTAGAATTGGTACTAAGCATAAGTTCCAAAGCAGAAGAGATGTAAGGGCTAGGCAATGGGGGTTGAGTGACTTGCCCACAGTCACCGAGCTAGGAAATGTCTGAGGCCATATTGGAGTCCAGGACTTCCTGTCTCCAGGCCTGGTGCTCTTTCCACTGAACCACCTAGCTGCTCCTAGTGTATAGCTATTCTAAGGGCCTCTAATAAAAAGTATTGTTTCCTTACTCAGATTACAACCACAAAACCTCAGTGTAGGGAGAGATGTGCACTTTTTCTCCCCTTTTGAAACACATTAGTAAAATTAAGATGGGGAAATATAGTGAAATGATTTGTCTTTTGGGTTGATTTAAAGAAATGCTAGTGAGGAACAGTTGTAGAGATCTAGGAGAACCACCATGAATTTTTTTTAACATAAGCTAATTAAAAATAGTAGGCCCTTTGAAAATTAATATTTAAATATTACCATTAATATTTTTCAATCAGGAATTGATTTGGTTGAAATTTTGTTTTAAAAATAAAAACTACAAGGTGATCTTGTTTACAATCAGATGTGTCCTTCTAGAAAGGAAATTGATTTATCAGAACTCAATACAAATCACATTTGCAACTTGAAAAGGGAATAATACACATCCAGAGAAAGAACTGTGGGAGCAGAAACACAGAAGAAAAACAACTGCTTGATCACATGGTTTGATGGGGATATGATTGGGGACGTAGACTCTAAGCGATCTCCCTAGTGCAAATATCAATAATATAGAAATAGGTCTTGATCAATGACACATTTAAAACCCACTGGAATTGCTCATCGGCTATAGGGGAGGGAGGTAAGAAAAAGAACATGAATCATGTAACCATGGAAAAATAAAAGTTTAAAAAATAAAATAAAAAATAAAGGAGCTGGGAAAAAAAAGAAAAGGGGAAATAATAATTATAGCACCCACCACCCAGGGTTGTTGAGAGGTAACTATAAAGTGCTTTCCGTAGTATCTGGCTTATGCAGAGGGCAAATAATGCAATATCCACCTTATAGGAATTAAATTGGACATAATATTTCTTTCACTATCCTCTGCCACTTAGAAGAGTGCTTTTCTAAATTGCCATTGACTCTATTATCATTTAATCTTTTAAGATCTGTGTCCTCATAAAAGGAAAAACTTCCATCTTATTATTTAACTGTCCTGTGATGTAAATTACCAAGGGCTCTGAAATTCTTTGAATTGAGCATTAATAAACATGGCAATCCTCATAAAAAGTCTAGCATGTGGCAGGTACTGTATAAATGTTAAATTTTGACCACACTGGATCACTTTGTACTAGTTTCTGACTGATGAATAAGGCATTCATTTGATATTAAATGCATTTTGCTGAATTATATCCTAAATTTTCTATGAAATTGGGTATTCAAGAATGCTAGCATACAGCAGCCTTCTCTTTTAATCTTGTTGCTGGCAGATTTTAGGCTGAACTCTTAAGATAAAAATGCTTGCAATTTGTCAAATATTTAATAGGATATAGTTTGCTTTAAACCATTATAATATGGTTTACTGTGGAAAGGAAAGGAATGGCAAAATCCGCTTGGTATCTTAGTCTGTGAGGTTCCTTGGAAATTCCTGTTAGCAGTAGATTCTGTGAAGTCTTAAATTCCAGAGGGCAGATAGGTAGTGCAGTGGATAGAGAACCAGGCATTGAGACAGGAGGTCCTGAGTTCAAATCTCATCTTGGACACTTCCTAGTTGGGTGACCTTGGGAAAATCGTTTAACTCCCATTGTCTAGTCTTTACCATTTTTCTGCCTTAGAACCAATACAAAGTATTGATTCTACAACAGACGGGAAGGGTTGAAAAAGAAATAAAAAAGACCTCTTAAACTCCAGCACTTCAGTTTAAGAATCATCTAAGCAGCCAAAGCAGAATCATCTAAGTTTGGGGTTTAACCCTTCGTAAAGCCACCAGTCAGTCCATAAATGCTAGTAGCTCAAAAAGACATATGACTAGTATTAGGACTTTTCCCAACCAAACTCCCCTCATGGTTTGCTAAATGATATTATACTCTTGTTACCTTGGTATACCTTGTTACCTGTGGTTTCACTTGCAAGAGCAGGAGGGGAAATTGTGTTTTCGGAGCATTTACGGTGGACTGCTGTTCTCTTCTTGACTCTCTTTTAGCTCAGGAGTAGACCAAGGGGGAGATTTGAAATGCTTTTGTGTTAGTGGAGTTTAGATGTTTGAAGAAAAGTCTGGTGGGACCTCAATCGGCTGCTTTTTGAAATGTAAACCAGTTACAGGTGTCTGATCTCTCCTAATGCCATTCGTCCAGCATTCAAGGGGATGCCACGTGTTTCTGCAGTTGGATAACTGCTTAGAGGTGGATGTCTGTCTCTGAGGCTTTTGAGGGAATGACTTTGTGAAGGTTAAGGTAGATTCCCTTGACTTAGCTGCCACCGCCTCGGTAAACAGAGACATTTTCCCACCTAAGAGTATCTGGACCAGACAGTGATATCCTCTGCTTTATATTGACCCTTCCTTTGAGATTGGTCGTTGACTATGACCCAGACCTGGAGTCAAAGAGAACTGAAGAACACTATTGACGCTGCTGTATCCCTTCTCTTTTTCTTGACATGGCAAATTTCATTGATAAATGCAATTATGTCATTATGCCTCAATTTTTTCATTGTAATAAACATGAAAGCTAAGCTTCCCAGGGACTTTTGGCTAAATACCATATAATCCTGCTATAGTTAGGGAACATTTAAAATTTTCATAATGAAGACCATCCCATTCTTATCTTTGATAACAATAGAAAAGACACTTTTCTGATTTTTACTGATAAGGTATTCAGTTTATAGAAGATCAGCACTACAACATCTTTTCATTATTTAACATTGAATCAAGAATTTTACATTTAAATTACATTGATAACTTTGCAGAAAGTAAAATGATTTTCCTAATTGAAGTCTCTATCTGACAATTTTGATTGATAGAAAGACTTCTTCTCTAATTTAGACTCATGATATAACATGTACAATTCTCTAAATTGTGTGTTCCTAATCTGACAGTCTGAAATTTTAATCTCTCGTATCTCAGAAGCAGATTAAGGGGGAAAACCCTCCCCACAGAATTTGGACATTGTGATGGACTATTGACCAGAAGACAAACAGAACTAATGTTCTAACCTGTTATGTATTTGTTGAGTCATTCTCTGCCCTTTGGTCTAGCAGCTCAGTATTGATGCTGTTGTAATCTATTAATTATTAAGATCAAATCAGAAATAACAGAAAATCGTATCTTCAGTTTTTCTCTGAGTAACAGATTTTTAGTACAGTTGGCCTTCTGAGGAGTAACTGAGGAGTATATCCTGTCTTGAGTTACCTTAAGGGGAAAATCTGGTTTTATTTAGGCTGATTATTTGATGTAAAAAGTAACACCTGCTTGTGGGATATGTCTTGTGGTATTATAACAAGGCTACTCATTTGATATGCGCTTGGCTAGCTCTATGACTCTTACCTTGAGTCAACATGAGACTAGGAAGGGGCAGCTGGGTAGCTCAGTGGAGTGAGAGTCAGGCCTAGAGACAGGAGGTCCTAGGTTCAAACCCGGCCTCAGCCACTTCCCAGCTGTGTGACCCTGGGCAAGTCACTTGACCCCCATTGCCCACCCTTACCAATCTTCCATCTATAAGACAATACATCGAAGTACAAGGGTTTAAAAAAAAATGAGACTAGGGGACCATTTTCCCTTACTGTAGCTATGCCCCTATTTTCCCCTTTTTTGTGGCAACTTTCCATGGCCATGGAAGGGGGTCAATGGGATATTACCAAATATATACCACTGACCACGTGCTAAGACTGGAACCCATCTAAGCTACCAAGACCTAAGCCATTCAACATAGTCATTGGAAATACAAAATTCGAGTGGCTGTATGAAATTGTTTTAAGATCAATTTTGCAAGAAATCTTAGCACAAAATGTCTACCTGAACTGAGGAAGTAGATTTGTCAGAGAAACTGCTCTGGATGCTGGCACCTCCCAGAAGACCTAAGGAGAGATTTCCAAAAGGGCCAGATGGCAACTGTGGAAGCTGAGCCTGACAATCGGACATTCATATGAGACTTTAAGTCCTAGGACATGACAGACCGAACAGTGAAGGGCTGGGTTCCTCATCCCTCTCATTTCTTTCCCATAAGCTGCCTCACTTGCAAGAAGGAACTGCTCCAGTGACTCTTTGTCAATGCACAGCCATGGGACAACCCCAGCCTCACAGATCTCTTCTATTACCCTGAATGTCCTGCCTGTGGCACATCCTCTAGGAGCTTTCCAAGAAGAAACAGGACAACCATCAGTTTGCACTTTAATTTGGCAAGGGCCTCATATTTAGCCTTTGTAATTCATCGCCCATGAGCTTTTCCATTAGAAACCAGATTTCTGAAACATCATCAGATGAGTCATACCCATTCCCCTCTTCTCAAATTGTCATCCATTCTTAAGCCTCCATCAGCGACTGCCCCTGGGGGCTTTTGTGCCACCCATAGAGGAATGCCCTCCTTCATCTAGGTTGTGGCAATTCAAGTCTTTCTTAAATCAAATGAAATGTGAGAAATCATTTGACTCTTCCCCTATTAGAGCAGACCCCTATGCTAATATTCAGTCAATATGTTCCACTTTAATGTGATTCCATAGGAGAGTAGATCATTTTCTCTTCTGTTGAATTTAACTTGTCAGTTTGACTTGCAAGATTAGAGGAAGAAGCCTGAACATTTCAGTATTGCATGATAGCGATGCTGGAAAGCCCCTGAAATAGATCGTATCCCTCCACCCTCGGCTACTTCCTAGAACCCTTCTAGACAGACCTGGACAAGGGGCTGGATCCAAGACCTAGAAAGGCCACTTGGCCAGGTCAAGCCAGGACCCTTTGCAAGTGTTGGCATGTAAACCGGGGAAGAAGGGATGGTTGCCATATGCCCACCCTGTTTTATGGCAATGAGACATATCAGCATTCTAAGAGTTTGGAATCCACCAGTGAAAATATACACTTTGTACTAACTCTGCCTAACTGGCCATGTACTTAAAAGACTGAATGGGACCCTGAAGGGTATAAAAAACTATACTATGGAGAAAGTAAGGGTCCCAGACTATGAGGAAGGTCTGGGGGACTCTCTGTTAAAGGGGGCCAGGTCTCTTAAATAATTATTGGCTCAGGGCTCTGCCACAGCTGTTTATTGCAGATTGGACAAATTTTTACATTATGAGACATAAGCTGCAGATAATGAAAGCTGAGAGGTCACCCAGCCTAGCTCCCTTATTTGACAAGTATGGAAACTAAGGCCCTAAAAAGTTGGGTGGTTTGGCACAAATTGTGTTGTGCCTGAGGGGGGATTTGACCAGGTCTAGCATCAACAAGTTTTCTACTGTGCTCTGCTATCCTGTGCCATGTTGAATAATAAGTACTTCACACGACCAAGAGCAGAACCTAGAATCTTCTTGGATCTACATCTCCCAGAAGGATAACTTTGAACATGTAGACCAAGGAGTCTTCGAGCAGTTGAGATTCTGAAAACTGATGGGAGAAGTCTAGGTGTTGGAGCAAGGCTGGGATATCCAGAAAGAGAAGGAAACAAAATGGCAGACAAATCCAAAATGGCACCTTTCATGGTCCCCAAGAGCTGTGCAAAGGTCTCAGTGATGGTCTGGTTCTAGGACCAAAGAAGCCCAATGCTCCTCAAAGATGCAGCAGAGGCTCCCAGGGGCTTTCCATGGGAATTGCATCTCCCCCTCCCGCTATATTGGGGATTCAGAGTAATGAACAAAGAGCTCAGACAAGTACCACATGGACCACAGGTGAAGGCCATTGTCACTTGAAACTAGATGCCGAAGGGACCAAAATAAACTGATCAAGGCCCTGTTTTCCCCTAATTGTTGCTTGTTGATTGACTGACATCTCATCTAAGGCACTCAACAACCTGGAGGCTAAGGACTACAGGCATCTTCCCTCCCCATCCATTGGGCTCTTAGTAAATGCTAATTGACTGACTGACTGACTTGCATGGTTCATCTCTATTAAGGCAGACTATGCTTCCTCTACCACTTAGTAGATGGTCTTTGAGTAGAGAGTCTAAGAAATTAATCCTCAGGAGACCAGTCCAGCTCTGCCTCTCTCTTAACTCTCACAAACAGGTCTAGGGATGGCAGACCCATTGGCCATCATCAGGCCCATTGCCAAATCATTCAGAATATTTGCATTTCCAGGAAGCAGATCTAAAAAGCAGCCAGCCAAAAGCAGTCTAATCAGAGATTAAGGCCTGGTTTACTATTAATAGATAAATTTGGTGATTATTTCTGAGGACACAGAAAACATTTATTCCTGACAGCAGAAGCACTTGAATGTTGATGATTAGGGCTGGTATTTATTGGATAAAATTAGACAAGATGCCAAAGGCCTTCTCACAGATCCACTTTCTTGCTGATAGGCTCTAATGTTCTATCAAATAAGGGGGAAAAATTTTTTTTCAGTTCAGAACTGAACTATTCTATAAGATATGAGATGGCCACACACACACACACATACACACAGTCACACACAAAAGTGTTTTTCTTTTTAAAAATAATAATAGCTAACATGTACATAGCATTTATAGGTGACACAGTGGATAGATGGAGCACTGGGTCTTGGAGTCAAGAAGATCCGAGTGCCAGTTTGTCCTCAGATACTTATTAGCTGAGTGACCCTGGGCAAGTCATTTATCTCTGTTTGCCTCAGTTTCCTCATCCATAAAATGAGATGAAGAAGGAAATGGCTGACCACTCCAGTATCTTCTCCAAGAAATCCCCAAATGGGGTCACAAAAAGTTGGACTGAAATGACTGAATAACAGCAAATATAGTGCTTAATACATGGCAGGCACTGTGCAAAGCACCTTACAAATATTCTCTTCTTTGTATGTTTCTTAGAAGGAAATGCATGTTTTATAATCTATAATGTTAAGTTTAAATTCTTTTGAGAATAATTTCAGGATAAGGATCTTGCCATCTCCCCAGAATCCAGACAATGACGGACCTGTTTGGTGAAGACACCAAAAGATGCCTAAAGACCCTTCACTGGACCATGAAGATCAAAACTGAACTTTGGGGTGCAGTTGATTGAACTATGGGGAGTTGAAATTCAGTTGAATGTATTGTTTTGAATGTACACTAATATGCCAATAGGGGACTGCCCCCAAATTGGTTTTTTGTCAATGCGGCTAGTTTATCCATTTGTTCATCTATTTCTTTTATCCCCCAAATTCCTAAAATTTAGAAGTTGTCTATGTTTACAGATCCAGTGAAGAAAAAGGGTCAACCTTTTTTTGGCCGGATCTCAGGTGGAAATGTTTGTTTTGAATTCAGGGAAGTGTTATTTGGAAGTGTCTAGCAGACTCCCTGCGGACACATGAGGGGTTTGAGACTACATTACCCATGATTCCAGTGGGTTTCCGGTCTTAGGGTGTGGGGACGTCAAAGGTCCCCACGCAGGGGGCAGCTTAAATTCAGAGGAGGGCCTAGAGGAGCTCTCTTGGTTTTGCTGAGTGGCTGGCTGGCCTACGAGAGGGACAAGATGGGCTCTGGCGGTAAATTTAAAAGTTAGTCAGGCGCGGTCATATATATTTTACCAACATGACCATGGCTTTAATTAAACTACTAATTTCTCTTATTATATCAGTCTTTATCATTTTTAATCTTAACATCTTGGACCCTCACAACAACCCCAGGAGGCCGGTGCTGTTATTATCTCCATTTTATAGATGAGGAAACTGAGGCAAACAAAAAGGTAAAAGTGATTTGCCCAGGATCACACAACTAAGAAGTATCTGAAAGTTGGATTTTATTCTGAACTTAACAAGCACCACATAAAATGGGCGTTTCTGTAAACAGAGTAGAACAGAGAGGATTGTACATGAAACTATGAATCTCTATTATGTACAGCTTTTCTTTTAAAATACATTATAAATTCAACAAATAGCTTTCAAAGCTGTCCTCCTTATTTGCGCTTCTTTTGGGCCTTCCTGAAGAAAGAATCAGTAATAATAACTGACATTATTTATGCAGTGAAGATTTCAGTGCAACCAGAACCCCCTCGTAGGCCCTTTCCAGGGGCCTGCTTCCAGGGGACATCAGTGTTCTTCACTGAAGGACTTAGCATCATCCCCATTCACCCATTCTGCATCCCAGCCCAACTGCCCTGCTTATTCTCCACAAACAACATTTTCCAATCTTTTCCACAGATTGGCCCTCCCATGTCTGAACTATATTCCTTCCTCATCTTTTGCCTTTAAGAACGCTTATCTTACTTCAGAGCTCAGCTCAGACTCCACCTGCAACATGAGACCTTTCCTGAAGGCTCTCCCAGTGACTAATGCCCTCCGCCCCAGAAATCCCTTCCTTAAATGTTTGTATTTGCTTTTCTAGCTCCATATTGTTTCTCCCAACACAGTGTAGGCTCCTTCAGGGCAAGGACTGTTGGTGGTTGTTCTTCGTCTTTGAATCCACGGTGCCCAACAGAGAGTGGGTCCTAAATGGCTCATATTTACCGGAGAGAGATGTATTGAGCCCTCCATGCCTTCATTTTCAATATCCAGGATTCCAATACTAGGACATAAGCAGACAATTAGACCACATAAGTGGGAGATGGGGCCGGCGGGAACCACGCAAATATGGATTCCTTATTTTCCTTCTCTTCACAGTATTAGCAGCAATCTCTTTATATGTTAGAGAGGATTATGATGATGATGATGATGACCGTGTATCTTTGCCTCATTCCTCCTACAGGGTCCATTCTTGAACACATTCACACATGCATGCACATGTGCACACACACACACACACACCACACACACACACACACACACACACACCACACACACACACACACACACACACACACACACACACACACACACGAGTGCCTAACACCACGGTCTGCACACTTTAATAAATATTGAATAAATGGATGCAAAAGGGAAAGCTCATGTCCAGTCTTAGATATCCCCAGAAGACCTGCTTTCTGTGAGGGATCCACCCCTAAATACAGGTCAGGTATGTAAGAGTGGGGATGAGGGTGGGAGATGGAGCTGGGAAAACTACCCCAATCAATCACTGAATGTTGGGGAGAGAAGGCAGCGGCAAAGACAATCTCTTTGAAATCAAGGCTCATGGACAGCCAGGAAAGTGTTTTCCTTCCTAAGATCACTAGGTGGCACGATGGCCCACTGCAAAAATGGGGCCACCAGCTTCATTCTTTCCCCAGTGCCCTTGGCCAGTGCCCTCCAAGCCAGCACCAGGCTTTTTGTTTCTAGGACATCCTAGTAGATCTCAGGATCTCAGTGTTAGGAGAGTCATCTCGACCAGCCCCGCTCTAAGAATCCCCTCCACAGAATCCCAATCGGTGGCCATCCAAGTTCTGGTTCGATGGGCTCCAGTGTGGGAAAGGGGAACCACTCTGGATGAGCCATAATATTAGGAAGTTTTCCCTTATTTAAAGCCAATAATTGAATTTTTGGAGATTCCTCCCCATAGTTCATGCTTCTACCATCTGGAGCCAAGCAGAACAAACTGCCCTCTGAGGCTGACCTTCTAGCCTCTATGCCAAATTACATTATTATTATTGTTGTTGTGTGTTGTTATCTCTATCATCTATGCCATGGTACTAATGAGACTACTAATTGTTATTATTATTTCTATTCACTCTGCCATCATCTCTCTCTCTCTCTCTCTCCCTCTGTATATGTTTGTGTGTGTGTGTGTGTGTGTGTGTGTGTCTGTCTGTCTGTCTGTCTCTTTAAGCCCTTACCTTCTGTCTTAGAATGGATACTAAGTATTGGTTCCAAGGCAGAAGACTAAGGGCTAGGCAATGGGGTTAAGTGACTTGCCCAGGGTCACACAGCTAGGAAGTATCTGAGGTCAGATTTGAACCTAGGACTCCCCATCTCTGTTATTATTGTTTTACTATTACTAGAGTAAGAGCTCCTTGAGAACAGAAGTTATCTTGGTCTTTTTTGTCCCCGGGCCTAGCAGATAAATGCCTTTTCTAATCAATAGCCCTTCAAGTAACTGAACAATCATCATGCCCTTTCCCTCTCCATCCCTCAATGTTCCCTTCTCCAGATTAAACAATAGCCACTTCCTTCAACCAAGCACTCTGCAGGGCCTTCTTCTGAATGCTTTCCAGCCCTTCCCTAAACGGTGGTACCCACAAATGAACTCAATGCAGCAGAACTGCTCTCTCCTCATCCAACCCCAAGAGGCCATACATCTCTTGGCAACAGGGATGGCAATAAGGGAACTGGCTGGACTCCAGTGTATTCTCTCCCACTTTCCTGGAATTGGCTTTCTGACACCCAAAGCTCTTACACTATTATCTGAGCTGATGTGACCTAGCAGAAGGATGGCCACCGTATCTCACTGCTGACTCTCAGACATATTCACTTGGTCATTTGGAAACAGACATTATGCTCCAAATCAAGGTTCATAAAGCCATAGAATGGAATGGGAAGGGACACTTAGTCCTTTGATCATAAGAGGTCAAGGCCTTTGCATGTCAGCAAGATGAGTTCCAGGTAGGATGTATCTACTCTCCTCTTACAGAGGAGGAAGCTGGAGTTAAGTAAGTCTCCCAAGGTCACACAAGTAGTGAACATCCAAAGTGAGATTTGAATTCAGGTCCTCTGACTTTTAGCTTTCAGTTTAAACAGTGAAATCAATTTGTGGTTTTAGAGTTGGATTAGACTTCCCAGAAGGCATCTAGTCCTTACTGATGAGGAAAATTGAGGCTGAAGGACAAAGAGTAATTTGTCCAAGATTAAATAGGTAACAGGGGGTTAGAACAAGGATGAGAATCCAAATTTCCCAGATCCCTCGCCTGTGCTCTTTCCACTAGCTCTCTCACCACCAAGATGGAGAGAAGCACCAAGATTAGCAGTGGGTAAAGAATTTCCCTGCCAGAGTTTGGGAAGAATGAGAAGCTAGTTGAAAGACTCAGAGATCTGAGTTTTCCAGCTTTGGTTGGAGGTCATGTCTTCATCCATGGTCTGATGAATTGCAAAGAGAGCAAGTCCCTTTGTGGAGACAGAAAATCGTAATATTCCAGATTAATTTTTTTAGAAGAGAAAAAAAAAAGCAGTAATTGCTTGTACTCAGGGATTTCAAAAAAGCCCCTTTGGGCTGATCAATGGGAATACTTTGAAGAGAATAATTATGCGTGTGGGGGACGAGGATTATTGCTTTAATAGTATTAAAGAGCCTGATTAAGGCTAAAGGGATTTGGAATCTGTTTGCTAGTTTCTTAACCAGTCCCAGAAGAAATGGCTTAAAATGTAAGTGATCAGCTGAATGAAACCGGACAGAGGCAGGAGAGGGAACTGGCTGGACTCCAGTGTATTCTCTCCCACCTTCTGCCTTCCTGGAATTGGCTTTCTGACATCCAAAGCTCTTATCAAAGCCAATGTGATGTCGCAGAAAGAGTTTTAGATTTGGAGGCAGAAAGAAGACCAGATCTGGTTTCCTCCAGTTATTGTCTGTGTGACCTGAGACATTACTTACCTTCTTTGGCCTTGGTTTCTTCATCTGTAAAATGGAGCACTTAGATCTGTGACCTCTGCAGTCCCTTCCAGCCCTAACTCTATCATTCTAAGATCCTAAAGTCTGTTGCAAAGATAAAATTCTATGGTCTTCTTATGGACTCCCTTGACTAGCATGACTGAACTGCCCCTTCAACTCAATAGGAAGCAAAAGCTAGGTTCATTTGTTTTGTTTTGTTTTTAAAGACTGTAGCAGCAGTTTAAAAAAATAGAAAATGAAAGTGACTCTTCTAGAGAACAAAATTGTTATAAAACACAGAAGAGGTATATGAAGGTAGCTCCTGATCCAGCCCAAGCTTCCTGAGGCTGCTGACCTACTCCCATCTACCTAAGACTGACCTGAACATCACACGGCCCAGCCTGGCATGCCTTGGCACGCCTTTGCCCTGAATTTGTCATCACCAGCCACTCAGGTTTTAAATCCCTTTTCTGTTCCAGGTAGAGGCTCCTCCCTCCCCTTCCCACTCACTTCTGAGCAGGTGAGGTTTGTCACCTTAAAAAGTCTTCCCAAAGGAGTCATCCACCTCTTCCAGACAAGGAATGGTTTACAGATTGACTTGGCCACACATAGTGATGGAATCATCCTCATACAATTTCTCCTCCCTCCCTATTGTCTAATTGTCTTCACAGCCTCACGAGCTCTCTTGCTGCTCATATGAACACCACTTCTGACTCTGAGCTTCACCCCTCTTCCCTAGATGACTTCCTCACCTTGGAAGATGTCAAATGTCCCTTCGATACCTCCTCCTCCCACTGGGAAGCTCTTCCTCCAAACTCTCTTTCAAGGAAGGGTCCCGGCCAGCCACCCTTCACTTGTCTCACCCTTCTGCTTCTGGCCCTCCAGACGTGGCCTCTGTACCCCTGCCCCAGCCACCTTCTCAATCCTCTTCCTTTTTCATTCCCTTTTTGGTATTATCTTCCCCGACTCAGATGTAATTTCTCTGAGAGCAGAAGCTATTTTATTTTCTTTATCTCTAGTCTCAGTACTTCCCACAATGCCTGGCACCCGGTAAGGCCCTTAATAAATGTTTGTTGACACGATGACACGGAAGACCATGACCTAGAAGTTTCAACCCTTTCATCTATTGTAACTTCTGCCCTGGGCCCCTGATGATCTGATTAGTAAGTGTCTCCCTGGGCCCACTAGTTCAGGAAGTGCCCAAGCATGCTCCCTTTCCCACTCCATTCCCTGCCATCTTTTGGAAATCATCAGCCAATCACCTGGCCATGCCTTTTTTATCCTTTCTATGTCCAGCTTTATTCCACTTCCAGTTTTCTGATCAAATCAGCCTGCCAGATTTTATGTCAGGTCCACTCAATATCCTATAACTTCCAGGAGCAAAGCATCCCTCCTTGGCCCCCACTGCCCTCTGCCTTGCCATTAGAATGAAAACTCCTTTAGGACAGGAGCTGTTATTGCATTGGTGTTTGTATCTCTAGTGCTTAGCCCAGTGCATGGCACACAGTAGGTACTTAATAATGGTTTTCCACTTCCTTCCTTCCATCCTTCTATCCTTCCTTTCATCCTTCCATCTTTCCTTCCATTTCATTCCATTCTTTCCTTCCTTCTTTCCACTCCTTCTCTCCTTCCCTTCCTTCCTTCCTTCATTTCCTCCACAGGATTGCTTTCAGTCACTAAATGGACCTTAAGCCCAGTGCTAGGCTTTGTTGTCATTGTTTCCTAGACCTGGAGTGCCCCACCCCATCCCCTTCTTTTTCTTAGGGAATTCCCCTCCATCTTTTAAAGTCCAACTCAAATGTCCCCATTTTGGTTAAAGAAATCTGCAGTGGTCAGCCATGACTTTTCTCAAAGCCCTTTGTAGAGAGCACTTTGGTTTTTGATTCTCTGATGCATGATCTCATGTGATGCTTACCGTCTCCATATATGCTTTAACCCCTGGAAGGCAGAGATGATGGATCATGCAAACTGTGTGTTGCTCCTAGTACTTTATGGGCTCTGCCTGTAGCAAGGGGCTTATTCACAGAAGCTAGGTGGCAGAGAAGAGACAGAGCTGTACATAGAGTCAGAAAGACATGAATTTGAATCCTGCTCTTGGATACTTAGGAGCTCTATGACCCTCAGAAAATAGTTATGCATCTCTGAACCTCAGTTTCCTCCTCTGTTAAATGGGGAAAATAATATTACTGCTAGGCCTATACCCCAAAGAGGGCATAGGTATATTAGACTTGTCCACAGTCAGCAATGGTAATCTTCTTGGCTGGTCTTGCCTTTCTGAGAACCAGAATACTCCATAGCTTCCACAACGTTCGTTCATGCCTTCTTTCACTTGACCAAAGAGTGCATGCTTGCTATCCGACCAATCAGTCTTAGCAGTGTAGATGAAAAACTAGGAGCCATTTGTGTTGGATCCAGCATTTGCCATGGACAAGATGCCAGGGCCAGAATGCTTCAGGATGAAGTTCTCATCAGCAAATTTCTCCCCACAGATGGACTTGCCATCATTAGAGCCGGTGAAGTCGCTTCAAAAAGAAATAGGGAAAGTTCCTCTATGTACAGAAATAGTTATAGCAAAAATGCATTGTGGCAAAAAATATGGGAACTAACAGGATGCTCATCAATCGAGAAACCCTTGGAGAAATTGTGGTATACGAATGTAGTAGAATACAGTCATGCTAAAAGAAATAGATGATTTCGGGGCAGCTGGGTAGCTCAGTGGATTGAGAGTCAGGCCTAGAGACAGGAGGTCCTAGGTTCAAATCCGGCCTCAGACACTTCCCAGCTGTGTGACCCTGGGCAAGTCACTTGACCCCCATTGCCTACCCTTACCAATCTTCCACCTATAAGTCAACACACAGAAGTTAAGGGTTTAAAATTAAAAAAAAAAAAAAGAAAGAAAGGAATAGATGATTTCAAAGAGACATGGAAAGACACAGTGAAGAGAATGGAGGAACTACTATACTATAGACTATATATAAGATTAATATTATAAAAACACAGGATTTTGATGACTTTTACAAACTGATGAAGAATGAAATGAACAGAACAGTTTCTATAATACCAAAACCACCATAAAGAGAAAGAGCTAAAAGCTATAAGAATTCTAACAAACCCTGTGATCATCCATAATTCCAGAGGACAGAGAATGAAATAGACTATTCTTCTCTTGAAAGAGAGGGGCAGAATCACACACACACACACACACACACATATATATACACACATACACAAATACAATTGTATACAGCCAATGAGGAAATTTGCTTTACTTAACTAAGCATATTTGTGGCAAGGGATTTTTTTTCCTTTTATTTTTGCAATGTCATGGAAGGCAGGAAGGAAAGAAAAAAGAGTTGTGTTCGTTAAAAAACAATTTAACAAATAGAGAGGTGGGAGTACTAGGGGCATGGAATGTTGCATGAACTTTTTTTTTAGGCAACCAGGTTTAAGTGACTTACCCAGGGTCACATAGCTAGTAAGTGTCTGAGGCCAGACTTGAACTCAGGAAGATTCTGTTCCTTGTGTCACCTCATGCATGCAAGTACTTTCAGAGGAAGTCACTATATTGTTGGTTTTGCTTAATTGTTTTGCTTGTTATATGACATTTCAAAGATTTGGGGAAATCTAGAAATATTTGTAGAAAATAAAAACTCATTGATAAAATTTTATACAAAACCTTAAATCTCTATGTATATATTAGATATTAGTCATTATCATTATGAATATTTGTTTATTTGATTTTTAAATTGGACCCTCTCTCCTCCCCAATGTCCTTGTATTCCTTCATCAATAACGGTTAAATCTTGCCTTTTGCCTCTTTGTAGCCTGGTGCTTAGCAGAGTGGTTGGCACACCACAGGTGCTTCATAAATGTGTATCAGTTAATTGATTGAGTTTAAGAAGGCTTTTTGGCCAGCTAGTTTGTGATTCTTTAGGCTGATGCTTTGATATATTTAGTCTGAACCTCTGAAAAGAGGCATAATGACAAAGTGGGAGAAAAAAACTAGAGTCAGAAAGACCTGAGTTCAAGCCTTGCCCCTGATATGTCCTGGCTGTGTCACTCTGAACAAGTGACAGCCTCAGAGCGCCCCAGACACCTAGACTAGAAGTTGTGCAATAGTTGTTCATCTACCTGAGTAGAGGGAGTTTCCTCGCTGGGAGTTCCCCGTGCCAATGAAATCGTAGGCCAATTATGTATAGAAAGACATATTTGCAATTTAAGATTTTGCAACCCCAAACTGTTCTTTCTTTATATTTAATGAGTATGTAGAAATATAAAATGTATGTGAATATATGTAAAACATATCAATATGAAAAGTTAAATAATACTTGCTCTTAGTCACTTCCTAAGACTGATCCTATCGCTCTCTCCAAGTGCCTGCGTCAGACCTAACCATCACGGGGCTCTGCCATCTTGCTTGGCAGGTCTTTGCCCTCAATTCGCTGGGATAACGATAACTTTGAAATTCTTTCCCCCCAGTGCTGGGAGACTCCGAGCTTCTCCTGCATTGACAGAGAGAGAAGATAATCCTTCCCAAATGTGTGTGAGCAGCTGCGTAACCAATGTCCTACCACCATCCAGAACATGGAGGCGTGGAACCCCAAAAGGGCAAAAGGAAATCTTTAATCCTTTTCCTCTCTAGCTCTTGTTCTCTCTTCTCCCTTCACCCCCAGTCCCCTGTGCTGTTTTCTTGTGGATGTCCCCTGAGGGGTGTAAAGAAACAAGGAAGAGAAACTTCCCTTGAACTAAAGTTAAGCCTGTTGGACCTTATATCGATTATTTGCTATTCAATTACCAAGAAACTTGCCTCACTTATTGAAACTTAATGGTTTGTAATTCAGTCATTTCAGTCATGTCCAACTCTTCGTGACTCCATTTGAGGTTTTCTTGGCAGAGATACTGGAGTGGTTGGGCATTCTCTTTTCCAGCTCATTTTACAGATGAGGAAATAAAAGCCAACAAGATCAAATGACTTGTCCAGGATCACACAGCTAGTATGGTCTGAGGCTGGATTTGAACTCAGATCTTTCTGACTCTAGGCCCCACACTATCTGCTGTGACACCTATATCTAAGATAGTCTGTATTAATATATTTAATTATGTATATATATATATATATACACACACACATATATATCACATCTATATCTACATATATATTGTATTAGAGATTTGCTATCTCTTTTTTTAAAACCCGTATCTTCTGTCTTAGAATCAATATTGAGTATTGATTCCAAGGCAGAAGAACAGTAAAAGTTAGATAATTCGGGTTAAACAACTTGCCCAAGATCACACAGCCAGAAGGTCTATCTAAAATCAGATTTGAACCCAGGCCTGGTGTTCTGTCCATGGAGAACCACCAAGCTCCCCCGATCTCTTTCTACATGATTAAATTCCACTCCCGAAGTCTGATTGTTTTCCCTTTACAAATCTAAGTCTAAGCCGCTGGGACATTTACTTTTTATCTCTTTAAGAGTTGAAATTCTATTGAGAGTGTCTTAGTGGCCATCTAAGCAGGAAAAAGGAATCATTTTATGGACTTTCAGTTCTCAAAATTTAAAAATAAAAGATTCTGACAGACATCAGCCCAAGTCTTAAAATAAAGAGAAGGGTTAAATGTTCCATATCTATGTCTGCTTATTTCTATCTTAGACAATTATTGCCCTAGGACCAATATGGAAAAACTATAGAGGCAACAGAACCATATTTCAGATTTGGGGTATGTTTCCTATATAAAAGCATAGTAGAATGGTGATACTGCCATCCCATAATCCAAGCCTTTGGACACTGTGCCTTCTGTGGCCTCTGAGGCTGGTGTGACCCTTTATCTGTAGACCCTGAGAAGGACTTTTATCTGGAAGAAGTGAATCACACCAACTGTGTTTTCCACTCTTAACCTTTGCCCGATATCCAGGCAACTGACAATAGGCCCTTCAGTACATTTTGCTTGTCTATATAAGTTTGGGCATTTGTCTAGTGGGCTGGCAAATTTATTTCATAACCATCTTTTAGATAGCATTCACTATTAAAGAGTGGTGAGTAGATAGGACAATTATACACCTATCTAGCCTCCAAAAATTAGCCCTGCAAACTCAGAACAAGTCCTTTAAATGGTTTACACACTGCTATCCTTTAAAGAATTAGCAGTGATGCTCTGGTCTCATCAGGACTTTTTTTTTCTCTTACCTCAGTTACCACCAAGAATTTAGGGGTTTTGGGGTCAGCCAGGTAGCTCAGTGGATGGAGAGCCAGGCCTAGAGATGGGAGATCCTGGCTTCAAATCTGGTCTCAGACACTTCCCAGCTGTGTGACCCTGGGCAAGTCACTTGACCCCCATTGCCCACCCTTACCACTCTTCTGCCTTGGTGCCAATACACAATATTGATTCCAGGACAGAAGGTAAGGGTTTAAAAACAAAAAAAAAGAATCTGGGGGTTTTCATATCAGCTATGCTTAGAGAAAGAAGTGAATATGATTCATTCAAGGGCTCTCTGTGGAAATCAAATCCCAGATGATGTGGGATTACCTGATAAGGCAGGGGATTGTAGTAGAAAGAGTGGCAGCCTTGGACTCAAGGGTTTTGGATTGAAATTCCAGCTCTGATATTTACGCACTGTTGACATTTTCTCTCTATTCTTTGGTTTCCTCAGTGATGAAAAGAAAGGGATATTATTCATACCTTTTACTTCATATGAAAGTAATGAAGGAAATGCTTTGTAAGCTTTCAAACTTTCCAGATATTGAAATTCTTAAGGATGAACCTGAGCCAGCCTTCATCATGGAAGACTTCATGAAGCTCTCACGTATCTCAGTAACAAATTGGGCCACATCTACACCTCGGCCACCAAGGAGCCGGGACTCCTAAGGGAGGCAATCTGGAGTAGTGGGAAGTGGACTCTCGAAGGTTTATATGAGCTACTGCAGAGGAAAGTGTGATGAACCAGGAAAATGATTTCTACAATGACTCCAACATGGTATAGGAAAACAGAGGTGCAATCAACACAGTGATCAGTCATGGCTCCAGAAGACCAATGATGAATCACATTCCCCATTTCTTTGGAAGAGAGGAAGTAGACGAGAGGTATGGAATGAGACACAGATTCAGTCAATGGGTACATTTGTTTTCTTTAATTATACTCATTGGCTTAGGAAGGGATCCCTGAAAGGGGTGGGGGGGGGGGGAGGAGTTGCTAAATGAGAGAGTTAGAAGAGAGTGGAAGGCTTTGCAAGTGATACTTTTTTAAAAGGGAAGATAAGAAATTTTTCTTTTTTTTTTTTATCCTGGGACTCCATTCTAGGAGCATAGGGCCACAACCAGTAGGCAATAGGACACACAGTTGCTCAGGGTCACCCAGCTGGGAAGTGTCTGAGCCCGGACTTGAACCTAGGACCTTTCATCTCTAGGCCTGGCTCTCAATCCACTGAGCTACCCAGCTGCCCCTACTTTAGGTTGCAGTTTCTTTAGCAGATGTAGTTTTTACAGGGTGGGGTTGCTAGCCCCACGCCCAATCCTCCTCCTTTTTTCATCCGGGCTAGGGACCGTCCTTGGTCCAGGAGTGGTAAGGGTGGGCAGTAGGGGTCAAGTGACTTGCCCAAGGTCACACAGCTGGAAGTGTCCGAGGCCAGACTTGAACCTAGGACCTCCAGTCCCTAGGCCTGGCTCTCCATCCACTGAGCCACTCAGCTGCCCCTAGATAAGAAATTAAAGAACACTAATGAGTTATTAAAAATGTACAGAAGAGAGCAAAAGGAAATTCAGAAGGGATGCAAACAAACAAGGCAGTGTTGAAATGAAGATATTAAATTTGAAATGCATTTTAGGAAAACAAGCTGTTTTTAATGGAGAAAGTTTCACAGACCCCAGCCCAGCTGTTCTTTGTAAGGGGAAATACTCATGTTTGCTGATGTTTTTTAAGTTAGTAAAACAAAAAAGGATGGTTTTTGTTGTTGTTGTTGTTGTTGTTGTTTAAAGTAGACTAGATTTAGAACCCAGTTTTCTTTTCTTGACTCCAGATAACTCACTTTTTGACATTGGGCCAATCATTCCTTTTCCCAGGGCCTTGGGTTCCTCCTCTGCCAAATGAGGGGGTTGGACTAAATTATCTGTAAAGTTTCTTCCAGCTCTGTATGCTCCTATGATAATAAAGGCTGAGAAATGAGTGGGTAGGACTAGATATCTCTAGTTCTAAATCTATGATCTTATAGTCAGGATTGGAGATGCTGATTTAGGAATTCCCCCGACAGACACTTACTACTCTACAGTGGAAGAGCACCCTGAATTTCTATACTCCATTCATCCTTTAAGGCCCAGTTCAATTCCCTTTTCAATGAAGTCATCCTTCATGATTTCCACCCTCCTAAAGCACCTTCTCTAAATTCCTTCAGGACTTAGAAACCCATGTTTCAGTGCTTAATTTCATGACTGTATACCACTACTGCATCTATATCCCAAAAAGATCTAAAAAGAGTAAAAGGACCTATTTGTACAAAAATATTTATATTAGCAAAGAACTGGAAATTAAGGGGTTAAAAAATCAAAAAATTAAAAAAGAAATTAAGGAATTGTTCTTCAATTGTCGAATGACTGAATATGTGGTATATTATTGTAATGGAATACTATTGTGCTATAAGAAATGACAAGCAGGATGGTTTTGGAAAAACCTGGAAAGACTTACATCAACTGATGCAAAGTGAAATGAGCAAAGCCAGAGGAACAATGTACACAGCAGTAGCTTTATATAATATATACATTTTTTCTTTTCTTATCTTTTCTTTTTTTAAGAAAACCTTTACCTTCTGTCTTAGAATCAATACTAAGTATTGATTCCAAGGCATAAGAGCAGTAAGGGCTAAGCAATTGGAATCAAGTGACTTGTCCAGGGTCATATAGCTAGTAAGTGTCTTGTAAGGAATTAAATTAAGTTTTTTGACTAAATATGTGAGAATTCTAAAATAATATGGTGGTCACCAATATAAAATATTATGGCTCAAATCAAAAATATTTTTAATAGCTTTTATTTACAAAGAGGTAGAAAGAGTGAAAGTAGAGAAATAAAAAAGAGGGTAGAGTAAGAAGCCTAGCTTATCACCCTAAATGTTGCTCTGGTCCCCAGCTCAATCCAGGCAAGGCTTTTAGCCCCTCAGCTGGAGGACTCGGTGGTGAATTAAACAAGGGTTCAATCCATGAGGCCTCTTCCAAGAAGGGGAGGCCTCTCCAGAACTAACCTTTCCAGAAGCCAGGAAAGGAGGGTCAGCTTCTCACTCATCCCAGCCAAAGCTCCAAAGGAGAAGGTCTAGGAGCATCTTACCAGAAGCAATCCAAGAGCCAGAGTCCTAGGTCGAAATCCCAAGTCATAGCTCCAAGCCACCGTCCCATTCCAAGATCCTCTAAGCCAAAAATTCAGGCAGAAGACCCCCTTGGACAGGAAGTTCAGGACTTTTATAGTCCTTTTTCCATGCCACTTCCTGTCCCTTACTCCACTTTACGGGAGCCAATTGCAGTCTTTAAATTTGCTTAGCACTGCCCAGGGAGTAGTTAGTCCCTTCTGGAGTTGTTACCCACTTTAGTAAGTGGCTTGAGGACCTCCTCTACTTACTGTTAAGTAGGAGTATTTTCAGTTTTTATTGATTAATTTAAAAATAGGCAAAGGGAGAGTTAATTCTATCTTCACAATGTGAGAACAGATTTGAACCCAAAATCTCCCATCTCCACACCTGGCTCTTTTTCCACTAAGCCACCTAGCTGCCCCAATAGCAATATTTTTTGATAAACAACGATAAATGACCTAGTTATTCTCAGCAAAACATCGATCCAAGATCTTGGAAAGGAGAGAGTGAATTTGAAACTCAATTTTTTTCGATCAGCGTTACAAATTATTTTTACATGTAATTGGGGAAAATAAAATATTATTTAAAAAAATTCATGGTTGTGTAACATTGGCAGATTTCTTTATATACCTTAATCTTCTCCCCAAATAAACTGGAAGCTCTTTGAAGGCACAGGACATTTAGTATAATTCAGCCTTGAATGAACCTATTATCTCAACACTGATATTCCCCAAATGCCCACCTATCCATTCCAATATTAGTAATTCTTGTGTCATTCCATATATTCTCCATAGAGCATGGATTCTTAAGCTGAGATTTGGGATCACTATGGATAGATAAAAAGATAGATGAATGGATAGATGGATGAATGGATGGGTGGATGGATGGATAAATGATAGATATAGATACAATACGTACATACATATAAGCATGTGTATGTGTTGTATTTTGTTATCTGCCCTGCTCATCTACCACCTCTCTGCCAATAAGTGAGCAGCATGACTAATCACTTGTCTTCTAGGGCCATGATTGGTCATTGTATTGATTGACCCTGAGAACTTAGGTTTTGTCCAGCCAATTTCCTTCACAATGTTGGAGACTTTGTAGAAATGCTTCTCCTGGTTCTTCACACTCTCTTATGTAGCAGCAGCTCCTACTAACCCCAGAGATTTCCCTGTCACTACTTATCTGTGTGACCTTGGGCAAGTCACTGAAATCTCAGCCTCAGTTTCCTAGCCTGTAAAATGAAGGGGTTAGAAATAAGGGCCACCAAGTTCCCTGCCTTATGAAGTAAGATTGGGGGGTGGGGAGGAGAATTTATCTGATATGCAGACTAATATAGTATGTAGCCACTCTTTTAACCAGAATATCTGATTAACAAGCAATCTTTTTACTCAAACCATGTGGCCTAATAACAGTTAGTTGGGTAGTCAGTCAGTAAATACTTACTGTTATTGTTGTTGTTTTTCAATCATTTCAGCCGTGTCTGACTCTCTTCGACTCCATTTGGGTTTTCTTGGCGAAGATATTGGAATGGTTTGCAAGCTGAAGCAATAGGTTAAGTGATTTGTCCAAACACACAGCTAGTATCTAAGGCCCACTTTGAACCCAGGTCTTCCTGACTCCAGGCCCTGTGCTCTATCCACCTTGCTGCCCCACAGACATTTATTTAAAGTCTACTGTGTGCCAGGCACTGAGATAAGGACTGCTGTTAACAAGTGTCAGGGCCTGGAGCTGAACTTGAGTCTTCTTACCTCCAGGTCCCACTTTGTCTTGGAAAGAAACTTGAACATAAAGAGTCAGAAGACCCAGAGAAGAATTCCGGCTTTACCTGTTTGACCTTGGGCCAGTCACTTCCTCCTGGGCCTCCATTGGAAGAGTTGAACTCTCTGATGTCTAAGATCCAGTGACTCTCAATGGAGCATCCTTCCTCCTAGATCTTCTAGAGTTGAGGAGGACTGTTGTTTGTCTATTTAGATCTCCTCTCCCAAGCCCAGCCCAGGGTCAATGGTAAATGTTTATTAAATGAATGATAGAGGAGATAATGACACTTGAGTTATCACAGCATTTCCCCAGTTCTCCCAGTAAGACTACAATTCCCTCCCTTAAACAGCTAGTTAATTCTGCCTTCTGACAGTCACAGTAGATTATCTTTTTACTTCCTCCCTCTTAAGGGCTCCCCAGAAGCTCCCCCATCCCCCCACCCCTGAAATTTCCATTTTAATTCAGTCGAATATGGATTTGCTGGGGCAGGAGAAGGATGAGGAGGGGGAAGGGAGGGAGCTGCTTTACAGCTCTTCTTATTTCCCAGCTTGCTAACCCAAAGCTGGCTTGTTCTATCCACCCCCACCTCCAAGTCCCTTCCTGGAGCGAGGGAAAAAGCCATAATGAAGCCCCCAGTGGCCTTTAACAATGACAGAAAATGGTTACCAACCAGAAAAATGCCCACCAGGAGTTGCTATTGATTGGAAAAGAAATCAGATCCCTTCCAAAAAGGCCCTTTCAGGAAGTCTTTTTTTCCATTTTTATGAACACAAGCACCATCCACAGTCCCTTCCCTTGATTCCCTGCTCCTCCTGTATCCTTTTCTTCAGCATCAGGACCACAACGAAAATCATATATGATTCCATCGACTTCTTTGAACTAGCTTATTGATGCATGGAGGGGTGGGGAGTGTCAATGTGGAATCTAGAAACCCCCAAACTTGTGTAGCCTAGTAAGATCTGATGAACCCCAAGGTTTAGGACTAGCTTGTAAGTTGGAGACCCCCAAAGCTTGTCCTTGTTCCCGGGAGAATCCACCTTAAAGGGAATCTCTGGCTAGCAGTTTCAGACTGAATAATGGACTCTAAGGTAAATGACAATCCCACTTAGATGGGGCTAAGCAAATGCTAAGTGCTTTTTTTGTTTTAGGCAGTCTTTCCCCCCCAGATATCAGAGACCCCTTTCCAAGAAGACCCACACCTGGACTGGGACCATCCTTTTAGTGTCCACTGGAAGCAGCCCTTTCCCTTACACCCTAGCCTCTGGCTCAGATTCCTTTCCCAAGCTGGATTGTATCCTGTCAGTGTAGTTTGAACACTCCCATTTCCTTGTAGCTGTGGTAATGTCCATCATCTTTCCCGGTCCCTGGATTCCCCAAATGATATAGAGGTCCCCCAAATTCTTTTGTCCCTTGGAGTTGTCAATCCAGCGCGGTTGGCTCTCCCAAGGGTCAGTGACCAGCACAGCCAGGGTCCTGGGACTCTGTGTGGGTATGTAGCAATCAGCTCTGTGTGGAGGCCTTGAGGAAAGCACTGAACCCCTTTCCTTAATTAAAGAGTGGTTTGTTTTTCTAACTATTTAATAGTTCTGTGTTTTTTCCCAGTTAAGAGGAATAAGAAAAAGAACACGGCATGGTTTCTTTCTCCCCAACCTCATTTCATCAGAGTGGCAGCATCTCAAATTCCTTAAGTTTATTTAGGGCGACTAGGGGGTACATTGGATAAATTGCAAGTCCTGGAGTCAAGAAGAACTGAGTTCAAATCTAACTTCAGACACTTACTAGCTGTGCAATCCTAGACAAGTCCCCTAAATGGTTGCCTCAGTTTCCTGGAATGAGCTGGAGAAGGAAATGGCAAGCTACATTAATATCTTTGCCAAGAAAGCTCCAAATGGGATCATGAAAAGTTGAACACAAGTGAAAAATACTCGAACAACAAATGTATGGTGGAGGAGGGGATTGTTGATCAGGACTAACTGGTTTCTGTTCCGGGCTGGACTCTGACTTAAGGTCAGAGCTACAGGACCTTAAGTTCTATACTGGAACAAAGTGAGACACCCTTAAGTCATTCAACAGTTGACCAAAGGAAATTGACTTAGCCAGGAATGGAAAAGGATATTCCACAAGGATTATGACTGGGTGCTGAGGACACCCTGAGTGGATTCAGTGGATTGAAGGTCCCTGGACTCTGAACTGCTCAGCCAATAGTGAGTGTGTCATCCATGGAGCTCCCCAGGGCTCTTTTGTTCTCTGTTCTCTGAAGACCAGGAAGTGATACTCAGCCTGAGCCTTTAGCCTTTCTAAACCCAGTCAAGTCTTTTTTTTTTTTTTTAAACCCTTAACTTCTGTGTATTGGCTCCTAGTTGGAAGAGTGGTTAGTGTGGGCAATGGGGGTCAAGTGACCTGCCCAGGGTCACACAGCTGGGAAGTGTCTGAGGCCGGATTTGAACCCAGGACCTACTGTCTCTAGGCCTGGCTCTCCATCCACTGAGCTACCCAGCTGCCCCAACCCAGTCAAGTCTTAAGAATGGCTTCAATACTTTTTAAGGACAAATTGGATAATGTGAATGGGCCAGTCAGTCATCATTTACCAAGCACTATTTTTTTTATTTCTTTATTTTTATTTTTTAAGCCCTTCTGTTTTAGAATTACTACGAGGTATCTTTTCCAAGGCAGAAGAGAGGTAAGGACTGCGCTACTATATTTTTATTTGTTTTGTTAAATATTTCTCGATTCCAATTTAGACTGGTTCCATGGCCCTTGGTAGCCTTTGGGGCTCATGTTGAACATCTTTAATTTAGATAATACTACTTGATTTTTTTTTAAACCCTTGTACTTTGGTGTATTTTCTCATAGGTAGAAGAGTGGTAAGGGTGGGCAATGGGGGTCAAGTGACTTGCCCAGGGTCACACAGCTGGAAGTGGCTGAGGCTGGGTTTGAACCTAGGACCTCCCGTCTCTAGGCCTGGCTCTCACTCCACTGAGCTACCCAGCTGCCCCTGCTACTTGATCTTTTTTGTTTAACCCTTTACTCTCCATCTTGGAATCGATACTATGTTTTGGTTCTAAGGCAGAAGGGTGGTAAGGGCTAGGCAATGGGGGTTAAGTGACTTGCCCAGGGTCACATGGCTACAAAGTGTCTGAGGGGATTTTGAACCCAGGACCTCCTGGTCTTTTATCCACTGAGTCACCTAGCTGCCCTTCACCAAGCATTGTTAAGCATCTTCTCTGTGCCAGGCATATGGTAGGATTGTTGTGAGGATTGACAAATATTTGTAATTAAGCACTTAGCACTGTCCCTGACACATAGTAGGTGCTATCAAAATTCTTACTCCCTTTCCTCCTTCCACTCCCACCCCTCACAGGAAACAGGGAACCACAGGACATTTTTGAGAGCAATAACCTAATGGCGTTACTAAAAAGATGGGGCCCCAATATGTACAGATTAGAGAAACTGAGGATGGCAAGAGCAAAGCCCTTTCCAAGGCTATGGTTGAATAGACAGGAAATGAGGTTTCAAGCTTGTCATTCAAAAATAGCATTTATTATGCCCCTCCTATGTGCCAGCATTGTGCAGAATGCTGGGGATTCACAGATGGCCAAAATCAGTTCCTGCCTTCAAGGAGTTTGCTTTCTGAATGGGGGAGACAACTTGTGACCAGTGGTGTACCAATGTGATCTATCCTGGATAAACTGGAGGTAAACTGGGAAGGAAGATGCTAAGAAGGAGGAGGACCTGGAAAGAGGCAGACTCACCTGCTAATCAGGGAGAGGGAGGAGAAGAGGAGCATGAACCAGGCTGTGGTGGATGGAGCTGGGGTGGAGAAAGAGTTCTAGGTTCTCTTTGGCCCGGTGTGACTGACAGGAGGGGAAGCATCATTGCCAGAGAGAATAAGAGGAGAGAGAATAGCATCATTAACAAAGAGGAAGAGAGAATGGGCCCGGAGGAGAGGCAAACTCCTTTTTATGACTGAGCTTAAGGACAAATAAAAGCCCCAAAGGAGAGGCCTCTCCTTGATGTGAGTTATTATTCATGGTTATTTCCTGCTTTCTTCAGAGGTTTAGCTCTTCTTTCCATGGAATGCAGACCGCCAACCCCACCCAAGGCTCCGAGGGGCCAGGGAGTCCTTCTCTGGGGCTGGGCTCTCCTACAAACCAAGGGAGGGACAATGAGTATAGAAATGTAACCATGGAATATGGATTGGCTCATACTCTGGTAGAGTAGGACATCTTCCTCCAGTGTGTCCCTCCTATAGGGAGGAACAACGGTATTCGTTGGCTCTCCCTTTGGAGAGGGACAATGGGTGTAAGTTGATGCCAGGTGGGCACCAACTTCACAGATTTACATCTCAGGGATACTTTCTTACCTAAGCTCTCCATATTGGCATTCTTCCTGCCTCAGACCCAGGCTTTGTAGGTCATTCTGACTCATTTATGAGCTCTTCTTCCAAGACTATTTCATAGGATATTAAGATGAAGAGACTTCAGAGGCCATGGTTATGAGACCCCCTCATTTTTCAGATGAAGAAACTGAGGCCTAGAAATATTTTTTCCCAGGTTTATAGTGGTAAAATTAGCAGTAAAATTTGGACTCGGGTTCTCCCCTATAACTCTTTTCCACTGTAACATACTTCAATTCAATACATTTTTTTAAACTGAAAATTTCCCACTCAACTCCCCATATCTAAGCGGTTTTCTCTCTCGTACATTCCTTCTCGCCATTCTTACAACCAACATTTTGGATGAGACCCTCTTTGTCTGCCCCATGCCTGGACTACTGCAATAACCTCCTGGCTAATCGTCCAGTCTCGAGGTTTTCCCCACTCCCATCCATCCTCCATCCAGCCACTAACGTGCTATTCCTAGAGTGCAATGTCTGACCTGCCATGCCCCTACTCTGATGGCTCCCTATCATCCCCTTCAAGACCAAATATAAAATTCTCTTTTTGTTTTTAAAGCCTCTCCCTGGTTGTGACATTCTTGTTCCGCCTTCCCTCCTGATTCTCCGTCTACTATCAGCATTCAGTAACCTCTTGTCACTTGGCATTCATTCAATCCCTATTTATTTATCTCCCAAACAAGATGGTGATAGCTGTTATATTCTAAGCCCCAAGACTCTCCTTCCTTCCTCAAATGCTCACTAACTCTCCCAGTTTTTCCAGGCAGCTCCTGCCTTCATTCATATTGATTGTCCCTCAAACCTGCTTAACTAAAGTTTCAGTGTGTCAATTTACTCATTTCCCATGATCCTCCACCCTCCACGGAGATGCTTGTACCCATTATCCTGGCCATCACCTGCAAATGCTCCGTTTCTATGATTGTGAATCCTGAAAGTCCTTCACCAGATCATAATCTCTTCTCATTTCATCTTTCTTTGTGTCTTATAACCTTTCCTCGGCATTCTCTCTATGACCTCGGATGGAACCGTCCGCCTCTTAGTTATTTCCCAGACTGTCTCCCTGGCACTAGCTACCCTCTCCTCCTTTCTTCCCCCCTTAGTGAACCAGTTCAACTGCGCAGTATTCTCTACTCCCAAGCCCTTTGCCCTCTTGTTCAGTTGCTAATAATACTTGTTCCTACTGTCTTCCGTCTTCACTACTATACACGAGATACTGTTCAGAGCTTCAGAAAAGCACAAAACCATGCTGACTGGCTCCACTCACATTTATGCTCTCTAATCTCAACTGGGCCCTCAACGAAGCAAGGCAATGCTTTTATACCTCCCTAATTGACCCACTGGGCCACTCCTCAAATGGGCCTCTCCAGACCGACTCATCCTTTCTCACACCTCCTGAGGTTCTCTGTCCCTCCGCTTTCTCAGCTGAGAGTTTTGTCTCCTATTTTACTGAAAAAACTGAGGCCGTCCACCAGGAGTTCCCTCTTCTCCCCTCCTCTTCATCTCCCATCACTCAGAATACTTCTGCCACCTTTTCTCTCTTCACCCATCTCAGGTGAAAAAGCAGCCTCATTCTTCGTCCAGGAGAGCCCTTCTTTTGGCACATGCCCCATTCCATCCTTTCTTCTCCAGCAGGTTAGCCCCTTTTTCATCCCCACTCTCTCACTTGAATTTTTTAAAACCTTTACCCTCTGTCTTAGAATGAATATTAAGTTAAGTATTGGCTGCAAGGCAGAAGAGCAGCAAGGACTAGGCGATTGGGATTAAGTAACTTGCCCAGGATCACACAGCTAGGAAACGTTTGGGGTCACACTCGAACCCAGGACCTCTGGTCTCCAGGCCTGGCTTTCTATCCACTGAGCCACTTAGCTGTTCCTCTCCCTTAATTTCAATATCTCCCTTTCCACTGGCTGCTTCCCTACTGCCTACAAACATGACTATGTCACGATTTCCCTCAAAAAACCCTCACTTGATGCATCCATCCCCAGTGACGGTGGTCCCCGTATCTTTCTTCCTTTTCATGGCTAAACTTCCGGAGAAGGTCATAGAAAATCACGGCTCCTTCCGTTTTCTTTTCTTTCATTCCTAACACTCTTTGGGCTAGTTTCTGACCTCTTCATTCAAGTGAAAACAATCTCTCCCAAGTCAAATAGTCAAATCTCCATCTTCACCCATCCTGCTTAACCTGCACATCCTTTGACATTATTGATCACCCTCTCCTTGGGAACAGGAAGAGATTCGTTCCTTGTACTGACATTTCCAGCCCTTCGTAGAGCTCCCGACACATAGTAGGTATGCCAAAAATGCTTATTGATTGATTGATTTGATTTATAAGCTGGTGCTCAGAGTCACAGGAAGAAATAGACTTGGAGGAGACCTCAGATACCAGCTAGTCCAAGCCAGTCATCTTATAGATGAGGAAACCGAGTCCCAGAGAGCTTAGATTTGTTCCGTCCCTGGTCACAGTCAGTGAAGACACATTTAGGAAGCACCTACTATGTGCCGGGCACCGTGCTAAGCACTGAGGATACAAAAATAGGCATAAGATAGTCCCTGCCCTTAAAGAGCTCACAATTCAATGGGAAAACAAGCCATAGACAGGAAACATGGGAAATAATTGCATGCGAGAAGGTGCCAGAATTAAGAATGCTGTGGGAGAGCTTGAGGTTAAACCCCAGCTCAGCAAAGATGCTCCCTCCAGTGGAATTGCTTGTCAGCTCTGGGAGGGGGGAGGAAAGGGGGGAGGGAAAGGACCTGCATCATGTAACCAAGATATTCTAAATGAATGAATTAATTGGGGAAAATGACGGGCTCCAGTGATTATCTTTAAAAATAGAGGAATGTATTAAGTTGACTTTATTGAGTTGAATGAGCAGGAGGCAGGCGCAGGTGGAATACTGCCTCCCCCAAGAGATGGAGTTGGGGATTCTTATGCCCTTTTGGCAACGGGGCCCAAGTGCCTGGAGATGGGTTGATGGGGGGCGGGGTGGGGGGTGACCTGTGTAGCTCAGGGGATGATTCGGTATCTAAGATATAAGTGGATGCTTCTTAGAAGGAAACTGAGAGGTACAAATCTGTGTTTATCCAAAAGCTGGGGGAGAATAATATGGAATCAGGTCTTAACCAATGATACGCGTAAAATCCAGTGGAACTGTGTGTCAGCTAAGGGGGGTTGGGGGAGACGGAAAGAACAGGAGACATGAAACTATGGGAAATATTCAAAATAAAAAGCTAGGGGAGGGCAGCTGGGTAGCTCAGTGGAGTGAGAGTCAGGCCTAGAGACGGGAGGTCCTGGGTTCAAACCCGGCCTCAGCCACTTCCCAGCTGTGTGACCCTGGGCAAGTCACTTGACCCCCATTGCCCACCCTTACCAATCTTCCACCTATGAGACAATACACTGAAGTACAAGGGGGAAAAAAAAAAAAAAAAGCTAGGGGAGAGCGGGCAGCTGGGTAGTTCAGTGAATAGAGAGCCAGGCCTAGAGATGGGAGGTCCTGGGTTCAAATCTGACCTCAGACATTTCCCAGCTGTGTGACCCTGGGCAAGTCACTTACCCCTCATTGCCTAGCCCTTACCTCTCTTCTGCTTTGGAACCAATACACAGTATTGATTCTAAGAAGAAGGTGAGGGGCTAAAAAAAAAAAAAGCTAGGGGAGAGGACAGAGGGAGTGTCTCTCAGAAACACTTTCTTATCCTAGGCTTATGTTGCTCAAAGTCGCCTTCCTTTGGCACTGCAGAGATGTGAGGAAAAGGAATTCCTCAAAGGAAATCTTTGACCTGGGCTATGTCTGGGGTTCGAGGGTGTCCAGGGGAAGCCCGCAACCCCTATCAAGAGGGCTTAGGAAAAGCTTCCCAGAGAAGATGAGATGAAAGAAGCCAATAGGAGGGGAGAATTCTAGGAATGAGGATGGATGGCCAGAGGAAATGCCCTGAGCCGACGCAGTGTCTTGTCCATGAAACAGCCAGGAGGTTAGTGTCACGGGCCAGAGTGCTTGTCTGGGAGCAGAGCCATGGATGATGGGCAGGTCATGAAGGGCTCCGAATGGCAAACAGGATTTTGTATTTGTACTGAGTAGGGAGTGGCATGGCCAAGATGGCTCGCCATAGATAGAATGGCAAGTAGCCAGTGAGATCCCTGAGATCAGGGACCATCATGTCTGCATCCCTGGTGCCTAGCGCAGTGCCGGCACATAATAGGGGCTTAATAATTGCTTGTTGAATTGTTGGACTGAAGTTCTCAGGATTGGTTGCCCAGAGGGACGGAGGCTCCTCCACTGAGATGATAAACTCTAAGGAAACTCTTTTCCTCCTCTGGAGGAATTCTCCCCACTCTTCCTCTGAGCCCTGAAGCAGGGAGTGAGAGCAGGACTAAAAGGTGTAAAGGCAGTGGGGGAGGTTACCTCTGGAACGGGAAATCCAAAAGTTTCCTGGACCGGAGAGTAGGCAGCCCAAAGGCAAGCACAAGGGAGCCACTTGCTCAGGGAAGAAGAATGTCAAGTAGGCCAGGAAAAAAAAAGGCTTGTGATAAAGTGATTCTTGTTGTTCCATCCTGGACAACTTCATGACCCTCTTTGGGATTTTTTTTTTTTTTAAACCCTTAACTTCTGTGTATTGGCTCCTAGGTGGAAGAGTGGTAAGGGTGGGCCATGGGGGTCAAGTGACTTGCCCAGGGTCACACAGCTGGGAAGTGTCTGAGGCTGGATTTGAACTTAGGACCTCCTGTCTCTAGGCTGGATTTTTTAAAAATATTTTATATTTTAGAAAAAATGTCCATGGTTACATGATTCATGTTTTTACTTTCCCCTTCACCCCACCCACCCCCAATAGCTGATGCGCATTTCCACTGGTTTTAACAAGTGTCAAGGTGATTTACCATTTCTTTCTCCAGCTCATTTTAGAGATAAGGAAACTGAGGCCGGCAGGATTAAGTGACTTGCCCAGGGTCACACAACTAGGACATATTTGAGGTCAGATTTGAACTCAGAAAGATGAGTCTTCCGGATTCCAGGTTGGGCACTCTGTTCACTACACTGCCCAGCTGCCCCTTTCCTAACAATTAGACCTCTCTCAAAGGGGATTTGACTGCCTCAGTGGCCTCACTTAGCCTTTACAACCTTGAAGAAAATAAGAGACCTTCTTGAATGCTGGATTTGACAGTTGAGGTGATAGAGGTGAGGGATTCCTAGTCAGGGAAATAATCAGGTAGACAAAAAACAAGAAGGAAAAAGTAGGATTAAAAAAGGTAGTTTGTTTTTGTTTGTTTGTTTGTTTTTGCTAAACTCTTACTTTCCATTTTAGAATCAACACTGTGTTTTGGTGCCAAGGCTGAAGAGTGCTAAGGGCTAGGCAATGGGGGTCAAGTGACTTGCCCAGGGTCACACAGCTGGAAAGTGTCTGAGGCCAGATTGGAACCCAGGTGCTAGGCAAGCCATACATTTATGGAACTGAGAGATGGAACACGGAAGGTGTTCTTCTTCGTTCCCCAAATCCCAGCTTCTCTGACCCAATCCCCAAATGATCCTCCTACAACTAGAATTATTGCTAACTAAAGGGGAAGATAGGCAGGCAATGTCCAAGGCAAATTTTGTGGGTCCCCCCAGAAGTCCAGACCCCCCTGGCCAACTGAAGAAACTGTTGTTACATATCTCCAATGTGAACAGGAACTGATAGAGATCGAGTGGAATGAATTCTCTTCACTGAAGGTCTCAGGAAACTCTCCCAATTTCCCTTTGTAGGTCCCACAGCCCCCAAATCCAACCTCCCTCCTGGGCTCTCAACCTCAAAGCTGGAGTGATCAGTTGGTTCTTCTCCCAGAAGTCTTTGCATCAGGCCAAGTGTCATTCCTCCTCCACCTTCCGTGTTCCATCTCTCAGTTCCAAAAATATGTGGCCTGCCTACCTTCTGACATCCCTTAATATTATTTTGTTTAAAAAACCTGAATCTTTCATCTTAGAATCAATACTGTGTATTGGTTCCAAGGTAGAAGACAGGTAAGGGCTAGGCAAGGGGGTTAAGTGACTTGCCCAAGGTCACAGAGCTAGGAAATGTCTGAGGCCAGATAGGAACCCAGGTGCTCCAGATTCCCAGCCTGGCTCTCAAATCACTGAACTATCCCAAGTGGGTAATTTTAAATAACTCAACTTGAGAAATCACTAAGGACTTGGTAATCAGAAGAAAAGGCAGCTGGCTCTTCACCAGGAGGAACCTGGGTAGACAGGTTGTGACTTGTTGGGGAGCCACACCTCCCTGACATTGCTCTCAGAACACTCCCCTGGAGGCTGTATTAGAGCAAAGAACAAGGTTACCTCTTTCTTAGGAGATTTTTCAGGGCTGAGAAGCTGGTGGTTAGACCCTTGTAGACACCGGAGTTCTGGAGTTCCCCGTCCTCACTTAGTCATCATTTATGGCCCAAGTATTTGTCGCCCGAAACTTGAGGCACCTGCCCCTCCCTGGAGAAATTGAGCAAGCAGGGCCTCCAAACGTGGGTGAGAGAGAATTTGGTATCTCTCGGAATATGGGTCACCCTCGATACAAGCCACATCTCACAAAATGAGGTTTGTGTGAAAGGGGGAAAAAAGAGGGGAAGGAGAGCAAAAGGCTAGTTCTGGGGCATGCTGGGATTTTGCTCTGGAGGGATTTGGTGGGAAAGCAGAGTTGGTTTTCAGACCAATAAAAGCATTTATCCACAATTCCTTTGGAAAAGATAAAAGAACCTGCCAGGGAAAGAAAATGAACCAGAAGGAGGCACAGCCCAGGCTCTCTTCCAGGCTCACCCCTCACCTTTTTATTATTTAATCTCAGATAGGTTAGTTCTAAAGCACTTTATTCACATTATTTCATTGGCTAATTATCAGGGCAAGGTGACTCATGGGTTTGGAAAGGAAGTTACTGGAGGAACCAAAAGGTGCCAAGAATCCCAACTGGATGAGTTCTAGCCAAAGCTCCATCGGAAGTGGCTCTAGAGGGGGCAGCTGGGTAGCTCAGTGGATGGAGAGCCAGGCCTAGAGGCGGGAGGTCCTGGGTTTAAATCTGACCTCAGACACTCCCCAGCTGTGTGACCCTGAGCAAGTCACTTGACCTTCATTGCCCACCTTTACCACTCTTCTGCTTAGGAGCCAATACACAGTATTGACTCCAAGATGGAAGGTGAGGGTTTAAATAAAAGAAAAAAGAAGTGGCTCTAGAACAGTCTTTTGCCTCCCCCGAGCCTCAGTTTCCATTAATAGCTGGGTGGTACAGGGCAGTATAGTGTCTGCATCTGAAGTCAGGAAAACTCATCTTCCTAGCTGGCTTCAGACACTGCCAGCTGTGTGACCCTGGACAAGTTACTTAACCCTGTTTTCCTCAGTTTGCTCATCTATAATAGGAGCTGGAGAAGGGAACGGCCCACCTCTCCAGGATCTTTGCCAAGCCAAATGAAATGGGCTCAAGGCAGAGACAACTGAACAATAATATTCCTCCCCCCCCCCCCCCCCCATGGCAGCCCTACTGGCAAAAGTAGACCATAATATTGTTGTCCAGAGAAGCAGCATAGGGAGCTCGGAGCTAGCCTCAGCAGGGCTCCCAGCACACTCCTTTGAGCATTATAAAAAAAGCTCCCGGTTGCAGAAGTGGTCGGAACCTTTTGGGACATCTTGGCCAACCTCTTCATTTTATACTTGTGGAAACTGAGGCTCAGAGATGACACAGCAGAGATGGAAGGGGTCTTGATGATTACCTACCTGGTCCAACCCCTCCTTTTACACTTGAAGAAACTGAGGCCCAGACAAATGAACCTTGCCTGAGGTCACACAGGAAAGAATACAACTTCATTTTCATCCCATCTTCACTCCGGTCCTTTGTAGGACTCTAAACATTCACAGAAACTTTCTGATCCTTCTAGAGCTCAGATCTGAGGCTAAACTCCTATCATTTCTCTTCTCACTATCCCCCACAATCCCATGGGTTTGGGAGTCAGCCTCCTCCCCAGCTCGGAGGTTTTACAAGCGCTTCAAAGCAGAAGGAAAAACATCTCCCTGAATTAGCAAACCCAACAAGGAAAATGCCAGGTTCCTTCCCACATTCTCCTCCTAGGCTCGAAGTTCCCAGCCTTGGGCGGCCCTCCGAATCCCGGGTCACCTCCCACCGCTGGTCCTTTCCACAGGCTGGGTGGCATCTTCACTTTCATCACAAGGAACATTTCTGCCGGCTTATGGTTTACAAAGTCTTTCCTTCCTCTTGAAGGAGAATGGGCAACGTAAGCAGGATCGTACCCATTTTACAGTAAATAAGTGAGTGTCCAAACTTGAATCCAGCTCTCAAGCCCATCATTATTTCCCTCCGAGTCAAAGGGCTTCTCCTGGAAATCCTGTTAAGAGACTTTTCCCTAGTCTGGAGGGTAAAACTATCAAGGCGGGGGAGGGGGGAGGGGATACTTTTAAAAATCCAGGCGCACGTCTCGGTGTACGTAAATAGCATGAATGCCTCCTTAGAGTCTCTAGGGCCCCCTCCCCACCCCGGGAGAGAGGAATTGGGTTTCCAGCTCCGGCGTTTCCAAGAGCGGAGAAGGGCCCCTCCCCCCATTTCAAAGGCGAGCGCAGCCTCCAAAGACACACCCCGACGCCTGGGGCCCATCCAGACGGAAGCCCGGAATGCAGGAGGAGGAAGGCGAGGTCTGGGGGGGGGGGAGGGAGAAGAGGATGAGAAAGGTGAGATAAGGAGGGAGAGGAGGAAGAGAAAGGGGGGAGGAAGCGAAACACAATGAACTGCTTCACAGGTGATTAACTGCGGGAGGCAGGTGGGGGAGGGAGGCCGACGGCTAAACCGGCCTCCGAGGTCCCAGCTAAAAGCTCCCCCTCAGCCGCTGGGGCGACTCCTTCCAAATTCTTGTTTTACGACCAAGCTCAGACGCTTCCCAGAGCCCAGTTTGGGGTCGGAGAGAGCCGGCTGCATACCTCTGACCCCACCCCTAAGAGCCGGGGCGGAAGCCTGCACCGGGGTGTGGAAGATTTGGAACCCAAACACTTCTCACCTCCACAATACAGGGTCCGAAGGCACCGCTGGGGGCCGGGTTTAGAGACGGAAGATCTAGTTCCAAATCCTGGCTGTCTATTCAGGGATTACCGGCTAGGAGACCTTAGGGAAGTCATTCATTTCCCTGTGCCTCAGTTTCTCTACCTGTAAAATAAATGGACTGGTCTAGATAGCTGCTAAGGCCAGCCCTCTTCCAGTTTTGTGCTCCAGTCACCGAACAATCCCAAGAAGAGAGAGGGCACTTGGGAGTCCCTGGCCCCGGAGTCTTTAGGTTTTTTTGGTTTTGTTTTTTTTTTAACCCTCACCTTCCGTCTTGGAGTCAATACTGTGTATGGGTTCCAAGGCAGAAGAGCGGTAAGGGTAGGCAATGGGGGTTAAGTGACTTGCCCAGGGTCACACAGCTGGGAAATGTCTGAAGTCAGGTTTTGAACCCACAACTTCCCCTCTCGGGCCTGACTCAATCCACTGAACCCCCCAGCTCTCCCCCCACCCCACCACCAGGGTTTTCAACAGCTAAACTGAGCAGTCCCTGGGGAAGTGGATGGAGGAGTCACAAAGGTCTTTCACTGCTTTATGGGTTTTCTTCATGTTTTATTAAATCCAACAGCTTATAAAAATCCTGACGTTTATCAAAGACAACACACACATTTTTCAAAACAGACGAACACTAACTTGAGCTATACAGAAGCATTGGGGAGCAGATACCGAGTCCCCCAAAACAAGTCACGGAAAAACGCATTTCAAAGCAATGTAATAAGATGGATGTAACACAAATGGCCATAAATGAGTACATTACACAGAAGCAAATCCTCAGGCCATTACGAACACCATTATACAAAGTGGGAAATTGAGAAGATGCTCCTCTTTTGTGTTTACAGGAGATAATTAAATTAGCTTAAGCCCAAAGTGCTGTGGGTGGCCCCTTCATTTTTTTTTTAAACCCTTAACTTCTGTGTATTGGCCCCAAGGCAGAAGAGTGGTAAGGGTGGGCAATGGGGATCAAGTGACTTGCCCAGGGTCACACAGCTGGGAAGTGTCTGAGGCCAGATTTGAAGCCAGGACCTCCCATCTCTAGGCCTGACTCTCAATCCACTGAGCTACCCAGCTGCCCCAGGGTGGCCCCTTCAAATGAATTTCAGATTGGGAAAATATCTTCTGGCACTTCCAGATAGTACCAAGAAGTTCTAAGTAGAAGCCAGCAGGTACAGAGACAGACACACCCAGATGGACTTTCCAGAGAAACCCACCCCACCCCTTTTTGCCTTCCACCAGTTCTTCTTTTCAGTCCTCTTTCTGTCCCAGGACTGAAATGATTGGGCTGTTTTTATAGGTTCTTTTCCTGAGGGATCATAATAACTGGCATTTAGACAGCACTTGCTTTGTATCCATTACTTCCCTCCACGGTCCCAACAACTCTAGAAGGAGGTGCTTTTGTTTTTACCTCCATTTTACAGATAATGAAACAGAGGCTCAGAAAAGTTAAGGAAGTTGTCCAGGAGACCACACAGGTAGGATAGAAAGTCAGATGGAGCTCTCAAGACCAAAAACTACCATAAAAGCAGCAAGGTGAGGTGGAAAGGGCTAAGAGCCCAGGAGAAGGAAGGCAAAGGCGCTCACCCCAATTGTAAAGAAAGAATCTTAGAACAGAGAATCCTAAATGGAACAGAACTTAAAAGCCAGAAGCTTCTCTAGGACAGAGGATGTTAGATCTTGGAACATAAAGGGGGAACTTTAGAACGTAAATGTGTCTTCTGTGCCTCAGTTTCCTCAAAAAAAAAAAAAAGAGGGTTTGGATTCAGTTCCCTTCCAGCTCCAAGAATCTTTTTGGTGATTTCCGACAAGAGCCTGGAAAGCAGAGCATCCCGGGCAGCCAGCTTCAGTTCTGAAAAGAAGCTCTTTCTGGGACCTCCTCCTCCCCCCTCCCCAGCATCCTCCCACACAAGTCGCTCCCTACAGGTTGAGTCGCTTGTTCATTTCGCCCATCTCTTTGATTTCCACCTTCTCATACTTCCCTGACTTCCTTTTGTTGCTAATGATCAGGACCACCAGGCCAGCCACGATGGCCAGGGCCACCACCACGATGACTGCAATCAGGCCGGCCGTCATCCTCTTCATGGAGAACTCGGGGGGCTTCTCGTCCACGTAGAAGATCATGGTGTCCTCCACTTGCAGGGGCTCCCCTCGGATCTCCAGGTTGAGGTGCCGGTTGTGGAACACCGACTCGCCCTTGATATCCCTCTCGAAGTAGTAGGCCACGTCGGCGATGTCCACCTCCCCGTGCGCCTTCTGGGTGGCGTTCTGCTGCAGCTCGATCTGGATGGTGGGCTGCTCGTACTCCACGGCCGTGACGTACTTGGGGCTCAGCTGGTAGCGCTCCTGGAAGAGGCGCCGCAGGGCGCGGCTCAGGTCCGAGTGGTTGAAGGCCCGGGCGCGCTCCCGGTGCCGGAGGTTGATGAGGATGTAGCTGGTGCGCACCAGCTCGTCGCACTGGAGCGTCTGGTCGCCCTTGTCCGTGCGCCGCACGCCCACCGAGTTGACGCACCAGCACTCTTCGCTCTGGTTGCACTGGCGGGCCTTGAAGCGGCCGCCGCTGTCGCAGTCCGGGTTGTACAGGCCGTCGTTGTCCACCACGGCGTGCTCGCTGGGCTGGATCAGCTTGCGGGGCTTGTGCGGGCTCATGCGCGCCTGCATCAGCAGGCACTTGGAGGTCAAGGTGGAGCAGTCCGCCACGTGGCTGGAGCCCAGGACGGTGCACTGGCAGCTGGCGCCCACCTGGTTGCAGATGGTCCACTTGTTGGTGGGGCAGGTGCAGTTCTGGGCCGCCGTCCAGCCCGCTGCCGCCACCAGGAGCCAGACCAGCACGAGCGGCCGGGCCATGCTCAGCGAGGGAGGGAGGGAGGGAGGCAGGCAGGAGCGAAGGAGCAGCGAGCGCCGGCCCGGAATCTCTCCTGGAGCGCCTGGGCTGGATCCCGAGGTGTCTGTGCCCGGGAGAGCGGGGCGCCCCGGCTTTTATACGACGTCCGACCTGCACGGCAGGTTCCACCGCTGACTCACAGAGGAATGCAGATGACACGTTAGCCCCTGCAGTTACGGGGCAGGAGAGCTGGGCAGCCCCGGCGGCGGCTGCTGCTGCTGCGCTGCCGCCGCCTCTCACTGAGTCCCCCCCCTACGGCCCTCGGGGGAGCCGGGACAGTGCAGGTCCGGAAACTCCCACCCCGAGAGACTAGTAGCCCGGGAGCTGTCCAGATTCCCACTAACGCCCAGGGCTGGCTCGCTCTCCAGGGCTGGAATCCACACCTGCCCCAGCCACTGGACTGGAAGTCGAGGTGAGCCCAAAGTCTGGGCTTCTCCCTTCTTGGACCCAACAACTGAAGGGTGTCTCGGAAACGCACACCAGAGGACCACCTGCCTTTACCCTCTCCCCTTCCGCTTCCCCAGCTCTCGGGGAAGCCCTGCTTTCTTGGCCTCCTTCCCCTGCCTCTCTTTTGTCTCCTTCCTCCTCTCCCTCCCTCTCCCTTTCTCCTCTATCTCTCTTTTTCAAAATTCTCTCTCCCATTTCTCCTCTCCCTCCCTTCTTTTCTGTCCCTTTCTTCGCTTTTCCTGTCTTTATTTTTTTCTCTTTTCCTGACCTTCCTTTTTCCTTTCTTTCCTATTCTCTTTCCTCACTTCTTTTCCTCCTCTCCTTTCTCTGCTCTCCTCTCTCCCCTTTCTCTTCCTTTCCTCTCCTCTTTCCCTTTTTACCCTTTCCCTCTCCCTCTCCTTCCTTTCCTCCTCTAATCTCTCGGTCTCTGTCTCTTTGTCTGTCTCTCAGTGTCTCTCTCTCTCTCAGTCTCTCTCTCTCTCCCTCCCTCTCTCTCTCTCTCTCCATCTCCTTCTTTCCCCCTCTCGCCCTCGATGAATTAAAAGCAAAGAGCAAAACGTAGTGAATTGAACCCTTTCCTACAAAGATCTCAAAAAACTTTATGGATAGTGATTATTCTGTTCCTTAAACAAACAAACAAACAAACCACTCTTACCTTCAGTCTTAGAATCAATAGGAAGTCCTGGTGTCAAGGTTTCAGGAAGTTGGCATTGTTTAAACCTGTCTTAGTGAGCTTCTCAACATGTTTTTAAACTTTTTTCTTAAAAAAATAAACCTGCCCCAAACTGCCTTTTTCTGATCTCAGTACACGAGGGGACTGTATGGGTTTTAAATATAGATTTTTTTTAGAGTATGCATATATTAAACATTAAAATAAATGTACATGCAAGGGCTAGGCAATTGGGGTTAAGTGACTTGTCCAGGGTCACATAGTATTTATTCTTAATATTCGATAGACTAGGAACACCCAGAGGCTAGGACTGCCAGTGTTAGCAAAGTGCTTGGCACAGTTGACTTTAAAAATGTTTTTTAAAAAGTGGAGTCTCAGGGGGCAGCTGGGTAGCTCAGTGATTGAAAGCCAGGCCTAGAGACAGGAGGTACTAGGTTCAAATCTGACCTCATGAACTTCCCAGCTGTGTTACCCTGGGCAAGTCACTCAACCCCCATTGCCTATCATCACTCTTCTGCCTTGGAGCCAATACACAGTATTGACTCCAAGACGGAAGGTGAGGATTTAAAAAAAAAAAAAAAAGTGGGATCTACATCCTACTTTTGATGCTATCTATAGGTGACCTTGGGAAAGTCACTTAATCTCAATGGGCTTCAATTTTCTTATCTGTAAAATTAGGGGGTTGAACTAGACAGCTTCCTAGGTCCCTTCCAGTTTTAGATCTATAGACCTGTGGGAGTACATGAAAGTTAGCCTGGTCCCTACCAATTATTCAATTAATCTTCAAACCATTCACTTAGCCTCTGCCTCATTTTCCTCATTTGTAAAATGGGGATAATAATAGCACCTACCTTACAGGGTTGTCCTGAGAATCAAATAAGAACTAAGGGTGGAAAAATGACCTTATCTTTCTGACAGTTCCCATTCGGGAAGCCCAGGACAATATTGGTTAGCATTTAGGTAGCTATTTGACTTTTTCCAACTCAGGGAGGTAGGAACTACCATTTTACAAAATAGAAAACTGAAGCTCAATAACTTTCCCATGACTACACACCTCATAAGCTTTGGAGGTGGGTGTGGGTGTGGCTGTTTTTATTTAACCCCTCACTTCTGCCTCAGAATTGATACCAAAGATCAGTTCCAAGGCAGCAGAATGATAATGGCTAGGCAATTGGGGTTAAGTGATTGGTCCAGGGTCACACAGCTAGGAAGTATCTGAGGTCAAATTTGAACTCAGATCTTCCAGACTCCAGGCCCAGGATTCGGTCTACTAGACCACTTAGTTGCCTGGCACATAGTAGGTGCTTAATTCAAATTCAGATCTTTTGACTCTTTTCATTCACTATATCACACTGCCTATCTAGGTAAAAGAAATGGAGGCTTGGTTATAATAAAAAGAAGTAGAGGGGACAGCTGGAACACTCAGTGGATTGAGAGTCAGGCCTAGAGACGGGAAGTCCTAGGTTCAAATCTGGCCTCAGACATGTCCTAGCTGTGTGACCCTGGATAAGTCACTTAACCACAATCACCTAGCCTTTATTGCTCTTCTGCTTTGGAACTGATACCTAGTATTGATTCTAAGGCAGAAGGTAAGGATGAAAAAAACCAAAACAAAACAAGGGAACAGCTGGGTTCTCAGTGGATTGAGAGCCAGGCCCAGAGATGGGAGGTCCTAGGTTCAAATCAGACACTTCCCAGCTGTGTGACCCTGGGCAAGTCACTTGACCCCCATTGCCTACCCTTACCACTCTTCCTCCTTGGAGCCAATACACAGTATTGACTCCAAGATGGAAGGTAAGGGTTAAAAAAAGAAAAAGAAAAAAAGAAAAGTAGAACCCTGAAAAGTCTCAAGTGATTTATTTCCCTTAAGTACAGGTGACAAGGTCCTTCCCCTTGTTAATCAACTCTACTGTCTTGTCTTCCTGTTTCCTCCAAGATCAAATACACACTCCTGTGTCTGGCATTCAAAGCTTTCGCAATCTGGCCCTAATCTTTAGGTCTTTCCTAAGATGTTGCTCACTGGTGTGCCCTTTACATCCAGCTCACTTGTTGCTTGGCACACCCGATGCCCCGTCTCCCTTCTCCAAGTCTTAATAAATGCCTCTCCCCTGACAGATCACCCTCCATGTTTGGAATACACTCTCTCCCCTCCTCTGAGCATCTTGGAAGCAACCCTTAATGCCTTTCTGGGCTCAGCTCCAGCACCACCTTCCCTATGAGGCCCCTCCTGTTCTCCCTTCCCCCAAATGACCTTGGCTCTCTTTTTACATCCTAATAGAAGGAGAAGAGGCGAGGCAGCCTGGGGAGGTGGTCTGGAAGCTGGGGAGACCCAGTTCTAGTCCTGCCTCTGATTATACTGGCAAAGCTATTCTCAGGGCACCCACCAGATCTCTGAAATTGCAGGCCAGGCTTAGACTTGCACTGGTGAGTTTCATCAGCCAGAATCACAAGCCCTCGTCCTCATACAGGTGACCCAGGAGATAGAGTGGGAAGCCCATTCTAATTCTTGTTGTTGTTATATTTGTCTTCCCAGAGGAATAGAAACTCCTTAGAGATGAACCATTTTTTTTTAACCCTTGTACTTCTGTGCATTGGCTCCTAGGTGGAAGAGTGGTAAGGGTGGGCAATGGGGGTCAAATGACTTGTCCAGGGTCACACGGCTGGGAAGTGTCTGAGGCCAGATTTGAACCCAGGACCTCCCATCTCTAGGCCTGACTCTCAATCCACTGAGCTACCCAGCTGCCCCAAGACAAACCATTTTATAACAATGGGCACATAGTACCAGGGAAGGAATGTTTGTCATTGATTCATTCATTCTTTAGTCAGTGGTTTCTGACTCTGAGACCCCATTTGAGGTTTTCTTGGCAAAGAAACTGGAGTAGTTTGTCATTTCCTTCTCCAGCTTACTTTACAGATCAGGAAACTGAGGCAGACAGGGTTAAGAGACTTGCCCAGTCAAGGCATCCTGCAAGCACTTTGGAATTCATATCTTATTTGATCCTCACGTTAGCTACAGGAAGCAGAAGCTATTATTATCCCATTTTACATTGGGTAAATGTAATTAGATTGGGGAAACTGAGGCAGAAAGGGGTTAAGTATAACTTACCCAGGGTCACACAACTAGGAAGTGTCTGAGGCCAGATTTGAATTCAGGTCTTCCTGCCTCCAGACCTGGCATTCTCTCCATTGTGCCACCCAGCTGCCCAATTGATTGATTCGAGGGCTCCAAAATTTCTCAGAGTGAGGGATCTCTTCACCAGTACTGATTTTAGTCCCTCTCTCCTTTAAAAGGTCTTCATGAGTTGCTTACCCTCTATGTGGCCTTGGGCAAGTCTCTTAGCCCTTTCTGCCTTAGTTTCCCCAATGTAAAATGGCATAATAACAGCTCCTGCCTCCTGTGGCTGTAGTGAGGGTCAAGCGGGATATGATTTGCAAAGGGCTTACTTAGTAGGGAGCCTGGCACATAGTAGGTGCTTAATAAATACTTATTTCCTTCCTTCTTCCCCAAAAGAAAACCTTCCCTTTGCAGCTAACATTCTGGTATTGAGCCTCTTCACATTTAAGCTGGGCTCCTGTCAAATAACAGACACAAAGGCTGGACCCTGCCCTTCCATCTCTGTTGTAGAACCAGCCGGAGCTGAGTTCCAATTATATAATCTAGAAAAAACTCCAAGATACCCCTGTGCCATGCCACAGTACCAGAGAAGGACTTCAAGGGGGGGATGACAGTATGACGTCTGGCTTTGTACCTCATTATAGGGCTAATAATGACCTTTATCTACCTGATCTCACAGGATATTCACAACCCTGTGAAGTTGATGGATGGTGCAAATATTATGCCCATTTTACAGATGAGGAGATTGTGGTTCAGAGGGGTTGAATGGCCTGCCCAAGATCACCCAGTGGGAGACTGATAAGAACTCAGGTCTCCTGACTCTTACTATTCTAGTAAATGACCAGGTATCCCATCTAGTCAGCAATCAGCAGCAGGAATGTGCATAGACTGTCAAACTCTTAATTACCCAGGGCCAGCGCCCCTGTACCACTCACCTGAGTCCCTGGCTGGCCAGCAAAGGCAAGGAAGTTGCAGCTGGACACTGAGGGGTTGTGTCAGTCTGACTGAAAGCTGGATGCGAAAGCCAGATGGGACTGATTTTCAAATCGGTCACTCTTTTTGAGTTGCATATATTATAAATCAGCAATCAATTTGGATTAATCACTAATATTGGTCTCTATCAGAGAAGATGTTAAAGAACCAAATGTGTATGTTAGGGGCATGGACAGAGGGGAGAGAATTAGACAGGGTAGGAATTGAGAGAAGGAATTAACTAACTTCTTTGGGCCTCAGTTTCCTCATTTATCAAATAAGAGGGTTAGACTAGAAGTTCTCTGAAGTTCTTTCTCTAAAAATTCAAGTCCTGTGTCAAACACTATTATCTAGAGTTTCTTCTAGCCCTTATGCTTGGTCATAGGTTTCAAAAATAGAAGGTCTGTTTTAACATTCTATCTAAAGTCTCATCCAGTTCTAACATCATGTTAAATTCTTTCTAGCTTTGTTTCATTTTCTGATGTTCTATGTTCTAATGACCTTTCTATATCTGATATCCTATGCTTTAAGTTCTAAGATTTCTTCCAGTTATAACAACCCACGTCCCAAGGTTCTAAAGATCCTGTTCTAAAGATCTTTCTATATCTGATGTTCTATGTTTTAAGTTCTAAGATTTCTTCCAGCTCTAACATTCTTTGTCTGAGGGTTCCCTTCAATTCTAACATCCTGTGTTCTAAAGATCTTTCTACATCTGATGTTCTATGTTTTAAGTTCTAAGATTTTTTCCAGCTCTAACATTCTACATCTAAAGGTTCCCTTCAATTCTAACATCCTATGTTCTAAAGATCTTTCTATATCTGATGTTCTATGTTTTAAGTTCTAAGATTTCTTCCAGCTCTAACATTCTTTGTCTGAGGGTTCCCTTCAATTCTAACATCCTGTGTTCTAAAGATCTTTCTACATCTGATGTTCTATGTTTTAAGTTCTAAGATTTTTTCCAGCTCTAACATTCTACATCTAAAGGTTCCCTTCAATTCTAACATCCTATGTTCTAAAGATCTTTCTATATCTGATGTTCTATGTTTTAAGTTCTAAGATTTTTTCCAGCTCTAACATTCTTTGTCTGAGGGTTCCCTTCAATTCTAACATCCTGTGTTCTAAAGATCTTTCTATATCTGATGTTCTATGTTTTAAGTTCTAAGGTTTCTTCCAGTTCTAACATTCTATGTCTGAGAGTTTCCTTTTTCTATCATCCTGTTCTAAAGATCTTTCTACATTTGATGTTCTATGTTTTAAGTTCTAAGGTTTCTTCCAGTTCTAACATTCTGTCTGAGAGTCTCCTTTGTTTCTATCATCCTGTTCTAAAGATCTTTCTACATCTGATGTTCTATGTTTTAAGTTTGAAGGTTCCTTCCAGCTCTAACATTCTATGTCCTAAGGTTCCCTTTGGTTCTAACCTTCTATGTTCTAGGATCCCATGTTGTAGGGCTAATATTCCCTGTACTAGTTAACTCACAAGACTGGGGGGTGGGAGGTGGGGAAGGGAGCCTCTGAAATGATAGAACAAGCTGCCTCGGTTGGCTGATTTTCCAGGAGAGCTCCATTTAGTCCCGGGCAGACTGTTCTATGTAAACACTGTCACATGAGTGTAGGAATCCCATATTGTTAATGATTTCTCATCAGGAAACTCTACTGAGCCTTCAGTGCCCTTTCTCTCTCTCCCCTCCCTCCCCCCCCCACTTCTCCAGTGAATTTCCTCATCAAGACTCAGCTTTTACAAGCTCGATTCCCCCATGACTAATTCCCTTTCTCCCTCTCAGCCTGTCTGTCCCTTTGAGGTTCATGGCTGACCCAGGCTCTCCTTTCTCCAGGTCACTCACTGCCTTTGGGCTTGAGCACCTCAGGGAGCTTTCACCAAATACAAGAAGCCCATGAGCCCATTTCCCCCAGGTTTCTGCCACTCATGGTAGAGTAATCATTCCTTACAGTTGAGGCATGACAGGCATCCCAAAACCACTGAAGCAGGAAACCTTGATCCTAATCTCCTGTCTGCCACTAGCCTAGTTATCTGATCTGGGGGCAGCCAAGATCCCAGGAGGCCAAGAGGAGCAATCAGGCTAGTGGAGGGTCTTAAGTTTGTGTCAAACTGGGAATAATTGAAGGACTTTTTAGGGTGCAGAGAAGCCTGGTGTGGAGGGAGCAGTGGGGTGGGGAGGGGGCATGGCAGACATGATGGTTGCCCTCAAGTGTTTGCAGGGATATCATTTGGAAGAGGGAAGGGTTCAACTTCCTCCATTGGGCGTCAGAGACTCTATTCTGTCCAGAAGCAATGGGGAGAAGCTGCAAAGAGACCACATTAGCCTGGATGTCAGGCAAAGCTTCCCTCACAATGAGGGCGGCCCAAAGGGAAATGGACTGCCTTGAGAAATGGTGGGTTCTCCCTCCTTGGAAGTCTTCAGGCAGAAACTGGATGACTCTCATGCCATTCTGTGGTTTCTCTTCATGCATGACATGCTGGACCAGATGGCTGTTGGGGTTCCTTGTGATACCCCAATTCTGGGATTCTGTGTTTCTCTCTCAGGGCCTCAATTTCCTCCCCTGGAAAATGGGAGAGTTGGATTAGATCATCCATTTGAACATCAGATATTCTAAAGCCCTTCCTGTCCCTGACATTCCCTGTTCTAAGGCCCTTCTCTGTTCCAAGGCTAGGCAATGTGGGGTTAAGGGGAGGAAGGTAAACTAGAGACCTGCTTCTTTGACATTGTATAGAAATGGTGCCCCGAAACCTTTTGTAAGAAAGTCACTTTAAAAAAATTTCCCCAGGGGGCAGCTGGGTAGCTCAGTGGATTGAGAGTCAGGCCTAGAGACGGGAGGTCCTAGGTTCAAATCAGGCCTCAGCCACTTCCCAGCTGTGTGACCCTGGGCAAGTCACTTGAACCCCATTGCCCACCCTTACCACTCTTCCACCTAGGAGTCAATACACAGAAGTTAAGGGTTTAAAAAAAATGTAAAAAAAAAAAAAATTTCCCCAAAGCCTTGGGACGGGCCACTGGGACATGGCGGTCTTCTCAAGCTACTGGGCTTAAACAGTGTTGTTCCTGGGAAGGGCTTTGAGGGGCTCCCTCTAAACAAATGGGAAGCCAGTCCTCTTCTCATAGAGTCACAGCAAGTCCAAATTGGAGTTCAGAGAACATTGCTATGGCCTCCTTCTACTACAGAGTGAAGCCAGAGATTCAGGGCTTGAGAGCTACAGAGGGCATTTCCTCCAATCCCCTCATTTGACAGATGAGGAACCTGAGACCCAGAGGCTTCAGAGACTTGCCCAAGGCCACTCAGGGAGCAAATTGCCAAGGCAGGTTTGAAACTGAGCTTTTTGGATCCCAAAATCATTTTGCAACATACCAGCTACTTCTGGGGCATTTTGTGGCACCGTCATAGAGCCCTGGACTTGGATTCAGGGAGACACGAGTTCAAATTCAGCCTCAAAACACTTACTAATTGTGTGACCCAGAATAAGACATTTAACCTGCCTGCCTCAGTTTCCCTATCTATAAAATGAAGATAATAACACCTAGCTGTGAAGATAAAATGAGATCATGTTTGTTAGGCACTTTTTCACCTTTAAAGCATGATTCAAATGCTAACTGTTATTATTCTTGATAACAAGATGGGAAATGACTTTTCCTAGTCACACAGACCAGACTCAAACCCAGGCATCCTGACTCTGAAGGCAGGACTCTTTTTACCAAGTCACAGTTTCTCTTCTCCCGTATCTTTTTTTTTTTTAAACCCTTAACTTCTGTGTATTGGCTCCTAGGTGAAAGAGTGACAAGGGTGGGCAATGGGGGTCAAGTGACTTGCCCAGGGTCACACAGCTGGGAAGTGTCTGAGGCTGAATTTGAACCTAGGACTTCCTGTCTCTAGGCCTGGTTCTCAATTCACTGAGCTACCCAAAAGCCCCCTCTTGTATCTTTTTTTTTTTTTTAATCGTTACCTTCTATCTTAGAATGGATACTAAGTGTCAGCTCCAAGGCAGAAAGAGGTAAGAGCTAGATAATAGGGATCAAATGATTTGCCCAGGGTCACACAGTTAGGAAAAATCTGAGGCCATATTTGAACCCAGGTTCTCCCAGCTCCACTGAGTCACCCAATTGCCCCCAATCCATATTTCTTGAAGAATAAAGGAGGAAGGAGCAGCTAGGTGGCCCAGTAGATTGAGAGCTAGTACTAAGGATGAGCAGTCTTCAGTTCAAATCTGACCTCAGACACTTCCTAGCTGTGTGACCTTGAGCAAGTCACTTAACCCCTATTTCCTATTCCTTTCCACTCTTCTGCCTTGGAACTTTTACATAGTATTAATTCTAAGATGGAAGGTAAGGGTTTAAAAAAAGTAAAAGACCCATCATGGGTCATGGGGAGAGGGATATGGCTGAAGCTGTCACCAGAGGTCTAGATTGGAAATCAATTTATTTGTATCTGATATTTTATTTTTGTTCATTATTTACATTATCATAGAATTATATTTATATTATTGCTATGGGTCTGTATTATATTATATTATTTATATTATTACTTTTTGATAAGTTTTATGGATTCCGTTGTTTTCAAATCCCAGTCAGCTCCGTATAGCTTCACATCGCCCTCCATCACCCACTGAGCCCAGGCCCCTTATCTTGAAGACAAAAATAGAGACTGTCCTAGCAATTCAGTCTGTCAGCGTTTGAACTCTTCTATTCCACAAATACCCACCTCTCTGCTGAGAGGAGATAAGGCTGTTTCATTGTCACTTCTCTGGGTCCAGGACTAGGATTCCTATTTTTAAATGTCCTGCTTACGCTGAGTGTGAGCCCATTTCAGAGCTCACAGAATCAGGGTGTGGGAGTTACATTGGTGAGCCCAAGAGCCTGAAACATGCAGGGGTTGGGGGAATCCCATGAGCTAGAGCTGAAAGTCTTCTCCTTGGAGATAGTCTTATTCAACACCCTTAGTCACTAGAAGGGAAAACTGAGGCTGACAAAGGAATTAAAAATGCTCCAGGGCAGCTGGGTAGCTCAGTGGATTGAGAGCCAGGCCTAGAGACAGGAAGTCCTAGGTTCAAATTCAGCCTCAGACACTTCCCAGCTGTGTGACCCTGGGCAAGTCACTTGACCCCCATGGCCCACCCTTACCACTCTTCCACCTTTGAGCCAATACACAGAAGTTAAGGGTTTAAAACAAAACAAAACAAAACGGCCTGAAGTCTGGTGTTCTGGTCTGTACACTTGCCTTCTTCCTTTGACCGGCCCTTTTGCAAACCACAAAGACTATAATTTTCCCAACTCGGTGTTTCCCAAGGGATGAAGGTCTGCCCTTACACCTGTTCCTCCAGATTCCCTACTGTAGCTTCGGTATACTATCTTTAAGTAGCATTGAGTGGGCAAGAACCAGCCAGACTGTGTGAGTCACTGATGTAGGCATCAGTCAGAGTCGACAAGCATTCATCCGAGGCCAACTATGCTCAGAGAACTTCATCTTAAATCCTGGACACCAGAGGCAGGTAAAAAAATTGTGAAAGAACGAGCCCCTACATTCATTGTGATTGTTGCCATGTCCCCCTGGCATGACTTCTGAACCCTTAATGAAGTGATTTACAAACCAGTGAACCTCCTTAATGATATTCATTGTATGAAGGATGAAAAAGATGGATCTGACCATCCATCCAGGAAAAACAAAATGGAAGAGATGGGCAACCCATCGAGTTGGACTGTGAGTACAAATTGGGCAGATTTTGAGATAGGCAAAGAGCTGGGCACTCTATTCTGGAAATGAATAGGAAGAGAATCATGGGATGTGGAACTGAATGGGACTTTAGAGATCCAACCCTTTATTCTAAAGAAGAAGAAAATGGGGCTCAGGAAGTTGAGGTGCCTTTAAATTTAAAAAAAAAATTGAAACTCTTACCTTTTGTCTAATATCACTTCTACAACCAAAGAGTGGCAAGGGTTAAACATTTGAGATTGTGTCTTGCTGAAGATCATATAGCTAGGAAGTGTCTGAGGCTGAAGTTGAACCCAGGTCCTTCTGACTCCAGACATGTATCCACTGTGCCACCGAGGTGCTCTTATTATTAGGTGTGGGACCTTGGGTAAGTCATTGCCCCTCTTTGGGACTCTGTATCCTCAAACATTGAAATGGGAGATAATGAAGCTGGTACTTCCTACCTGATAGAGCGGTCATGAGGAAGGTGCTTTATAGAATTAGATAATTTCAGAGGTGGGAGGGACTCACTTGGCTAAAGCCCTGAAAGGACTCCTTTATATAACAATATTCCCAACAAGTAGTGAGCAAGTCTTGGCTTGAAGAACTCCAGTGAGGGGGGAACCTCCAGGCAGCCCAACCTGATCTGGGAAAGCTCTGCCTGTTAGGAAGTCCTGGTGGCGATGTGCCCATGTGCAGCTTTTCATCTAGTAGTCCCGGCAGAATATGTCTGACGTCCCTTCCATATGCCAGGCCTTCAGAGATTTGAAGACAGCTCTGGTGCCCTCCTCTCTACTGAGGCTCCTCTTTCCCAGGCTAGCTCTGCCTAACTTCTTCAAATGCTTATCACTGGATTGACTGACCCTCAGGAGGTTTGGATTCCATGACCTTCGCCATGCTGCTTGCCCTCCTCTGCCCCCTCTTTAGTTCATCAACGTCCTTTCCGTATTGTAGTGCCCAGATCCATCACCAGCCTCCAGGGATGGTCTAACCAGGACAGAAGACAGCCAGGCTTCTTTCTGGAAATGGCACCTCCCTTAGCACAGGCCAAGATGGCACTGGCTTTCTTGGCTGCCAGATTCCACGGTTCGCTTCTAGCACCATACATTGATTGGTGTGCTAATGACTTGTTCAATAAAGTTTAAAAATGGCCGTCCCTCTCCTCTGGAAGTGGAGCCTTGGGGTCTTCTCTGGAGCACCCATTTCCATGACTTATAAAACCATCACGGGCACATATTCCCCCTGGCCTCCTCCATGATGGGATCCGGAGCTGGTCAAAGGGCGGGTTAGTCTCTTTTCTAGGCCTAGGCAAGCCAATAAAACGTACACTAACTTTTCAGGCCTGCTTTGTTTGCCTCACTCACTGGTTCCTTCATTTCACAGGCAGTTTCAGGAGAAGTTTTGCAATGAAACGAGATTGGGAAACCATTCCACACTCAGCATTCCTGTGGCTCCCAAGCATCTCGGAGCCGGCACTTGGTGACTCATGGTTCATCGTTCCCTGAGCCGGCCTCCTGGCAGAGGCTTTTCTGGCTCTTAGCAGCTGCTGTGCAGCACAGGGCAGCGGGGGTGGTGGTGGTTGTTTGTCATCCATTTTTCAAAGAAGACCAATGGGCAGGGGCATCCCCAAGGGCGTGTTTTCAGGTCAAGCTGTCTTGGTGTGCTCAGTGGAGTGGGCCAAGTCCTCACTGGGCTTAGAGAGGCTCAAAATTCTAAAGTTAGAAGAGACCTCAGCAGCCCCTTAAAATAGTCTGGACCTGATGGGGGCAGCTGGGTAGCTCAGTGGATTGAGAGTCAGGCCTAGAGATGGGAGGTCCTGGGTTCAAATCTGGCCTCAGACACACTGTGTGACCTTAGGCAAGTCACTTGACCCTCATTGCCCACCCTTACCATTCTTTCACCTAGGAGCCAATACACAGAAGTTAAGGGTTTAAACATTTTTTTTAAAAAATTAAAAAAAAATAGTTTGGACCTCAAGAGACCTGGACCCACTCTGACATACTCCTTAGGAGGAAGAGCTAGAAGGGAATCTCACAGCTGGGAGATCATCTTTAAGCCCTGGAAGGGCTGATATCAGGGAAAGGATGATTCTTATTCTGTTTGCCACCAAAAGGATGAACTAGGTCAATGGGTGGAGGTTACAGGGAGGTAGATTTTATCTTAGTATAAGGGATGGGGGGACACCCTAAATAATGAGGGAGAGGTAAAGAGAGGCGCTGCTTCAGGAGGGAGTGGTTTCCAGCAGACGTTGGACCATCTATGGCTTTTATTTTTATTTATTTATTTTTTTAAACCCTTACCTTCCGTCTTGGAGTCAATACTGTGTATTGGCTCCAAGGCAGAAGAGTGGTAAGGGTAGGCAATGGGGTTCAAGTGACTTGCCCAGGGTCACACAGTTGGGAAGTGTCTGAGGCCAGATTTGAAGCCAGGACCTCCCGTCTCTAGGCCTGGCTCTTAATCCACTGAGCTACCCAGCTGCCCCCTCATCTATGGCTTTTAGAGTATGAGGAGATTCTTGTCCAGGCACTGATTGGACACCTTGACTTCTAAGCCCACTTCCAGCCCTGAGAATCAGTGAAAATCCATTCAGTTATTCATTCACGAAACAGACCTACTGTGTGCCGCACACTGTGATAGACCCTGGAGATACAGAGAGACAAAAACTCTTATGATGCTTACATTCTATTAAAGGAAACAAGGTAAACATGGAGAATTAAATATAAAATGTATACAAAGTAATTACCAGGGAGAGGGCACTGATAACTTCAGGGAACAGGATAGACTTGCTGAAGGAGGGGTTCTATGCAGCCTAGGCTGGGGCAGGGATTGCTTGGGCAAGATGGAGATGGATTTCTGTGAGCCAAGGACAGCAAGTGGGTCAATATGGCTGCTGGTAAGACCAGTAATATTCAACGAACCTGGAACCAGACTCTGAAAGCTTTTTTCAGAAGCTAAAAATTTTTTTCTAGGCTATACATCATTACAATTTTCAATAATTGTTTTCTGACATTTTCAGGTCCGTGTTCTCTCTCCCCTCCCCTCCCTTCCCCAAGACAGCAGGTGATGGGTAGGTTATACCTGCATCATTATACAATACATATTTTCATGTTTATTATGTTGTAAAAGAAGGCACATATTGCTTAAACTGAAGGAAAAATTCATGGAAGAAATAGAGTCAAGAATAGCCTGCTACAATCTGCATTCTGACTCCATCAGTTCCTTCTATGGCAGTGGAGAGCCTTTTTCATCATGAGCCCCTTGGCGTCGTCCTGGATCCTTGCCTTGTTGATAAGAGTTAAATCATTCACAATTAATCTTCATACTTTATTGCCATTACTGTGTGCAATGGCTCGCCTGGTTCTGCTCATTTCACTTTGTCTCATTTCATATAAATCTTCCCAGGGTTTTTGTGATCATCTTGTTTGTCATTTCTTATGGCACAATTGTATGCCATTACAATCATATACAACAGGCATTCCCCAGTTGATGGACATTCCATCCATTTCTAGTTCTTTGCAACCACAAAAAGAGCTGCTGTAAATATTTTTGTACAAATAGGTCTTTTCCCCCATCTTTGATCTCTTTGGCTATAGACCTAATAGTGGTATTACTGGGTCAAACAGCATGTACAGTTTTATGGCTCCAAATTGCTTTCCAGAATGGTTGGATCAGTTCACAGCTCTACCAACAGTGGATCAGTGTCCCAGTTTTTCCACATCCTCTTCAATATTTATCATTTTCCTTGATAGGCGTGAGGTGGTACCTTAGAGTTGTTTTCATTTGCATTTCTCTAATTAATAGGAATTTGGGGCATTTTTTCATGTTGCTAAAGGTAGTTTTGATTTCATCATCTGAGAATTGTCTGCTTATATCCTTTGACCACTTGTCATTTGGACTATGAAAGATTCTTTTTCAGGCAAACGGGGGAGTTTGTATTCTGTTCTACAGGTGAAAGGGAACTAAAATAATTTTGTAATCAGAAGGTACGACCCACAGTTGATGAGTATCACCCTTACACTAATACCCTCTATGGCAGGGGTCAGCAACGTATGGCTCTCAAGCCATATTTGGCTCCACCTCCCGAGACAGGCCAATCAGGGCAGAGCCCCAGGATGTGCCCCAATGGGGCCCTTCAGCTCCCGCCCCATATTCCAGCACCTTCCGCCTCCATCCGAATGCCTTTAAGGTTCTCATGGCCAAAAAGGTTGCTGACCATTGCTCTATGGCAACCCTGAAGGTTGTTCATCCTCCTGAACACTTGGAATGATGGGAAACTCACTGCCTCACAAGGTAGTCCATTATATTTTCTGCCAGCTTTTACTGTCGGAAAGCTCCTTGTCATGCTGAACTAAAAGAGGGGCTCTTAACCTGGGGTCTGAAAAAATATAACAACTACCACCACCACCATTTACATAATCTTTTAACATGTGCAAGAGATTAAGAAATGATATCTCATTTGACCCTCACAACAAACCTGAGGATGGTTTCATTGTTATTGCTTTACAGATGAGGACATGGAGTCCGAGAGACGCTAGGTAACTTGCTCCGGTACACAGAGCCAAGTGTTTGGGATTAGATTTGAATTTAGGTCTTCCTGACTCTAGGCTACTCCATCCATTTTTTTTTAAAACCCTTAACTTCTGTGTATTGGCTCCTAGGTGGAAGAGTGATAAGGGTGGGCAATGGGGGTCAAGTGACTTGCCCAGGGTCACACAGCTGGGAAGTGTCTGAGGCCGGATTTGAACCTAGGACTTCCTGTCTCTAGGCTTGACTCTCAATCCCCTGAGCTACCCAGCTGCCCTCTACTCCATCCATTTTCGAAACCTGTATTTCAACATTGTTAGTTCCCATTGTAGTCTTATGTATTTCATTTTATGCATTTAAAGACATTCTGAGAAGACTCTATGAGGATCCATCAGTCTGCCAAAGGGAAGATTTATGAATCAAAAAAAGGTGAAGAACCCCTTAGTTGCAATCTGCCTTCCCATTGCTCTCAGTTCTCCTATGGCCAAAGCAATAATAACTTTTTTTTTGCTTCAAAATTCAACTGTCTTTCATTTTATTGATTAATAGGTAGGCTATCTTGAAGCTGAGATGGGTTCTGAGTAGCTTGTTTTGAAACAGATCTCCTAAACATTTATTTTTTTACTTTTTACTTTTTTAAATTTAAAAAAAATTTCATTTAATTAATTACTTTAGAATATTTTCCTATGGTTACATGATTCGTGGTCTTTCCCTCCCCTCCCCCATCCCCCGTCCCAGAGCCAATGAGCAATTCCACTGGGTTTTATGTGTATCATTGTTCAAAACCCATTTCCATAATTCTGATAATATTTGCAATAGAATGACCATTTAAAGTCAACATCACTAATCATATCCCCATCGAACTACGTGATCAATCATATGTTCTTTTTCTGCATTTCTGCTCCCACAGTTCTTTCTCTGGATCTGGATAGCTTCTTTCCCATAAGTCCCTCAGGATTGTCCTGGCTCATTGCGTTGCTGCTAGTAGAAAAGTCAGTTACATTCGATTGTGCTACAATGTATCCGTCTCTGTGTACAATGTTCTCCTGGTTCTACTCCTTTCACTCTGCATCAATTCCTGGAAGTCTTTCCAGTTCACATGGAATTCCTCCAGTTCATCATTCCTTTCAGCATAATAGTATTCCATCACCAGCAGATACCACAATTTGTTCAGTCATTCCCCAATGGAAGGGCATCCCTTCATTTTCCAGTTTTTTGCCACCACAAAGAACGCAGCTATAAATATTGTACATGTCTTTTTCCTTATGATCTCTTTGGGGTACAAATCCAACTGTGGTATGGCTGGGTCACAGTGTAGGCATTCATTTAAAGCCCTTTGGGCATAGTTCCAAATTGCCATCCAGAATGGTTGAACCAATTCATAACTCCAACAGCAATGCATTAATATCCCAATTTTGCCACATTCCCCCCCAACATTTATTTATTACTTTCATTTGCTGTCATATTGGCCAATCTGCTATGTGTGAGGTGGTACTTCAGAGTTGTTTTGATTTGTGTTTCTCTAAGCAAAATAACTTCTTCCTCACTGCTCCTAGCTGTGTCCTCTAGGGCCAAGGAGGTCTAATTAGAATAAATCTAATCCTTCCTCTAGACAAGTCAGAGCAAATACTCATTAAATGTTTGTTTCCATTGTTGAATTTACTAACCATGAACATGGCTTTCCTTTCTGAAGTCATCTTTCCTCTAGGGCTAAAACTCCCAACTTCCTGCAATTGCTGTTTTCATGGCCTAGCTTCTAGATAAGACCTCTTACTCTCCCTAGGTGGGCGTAGACCTATCTGACTCTTCCCCTAGCCATCCTCCCACTTTTCAGGGAACAGGAAATTACATCAAAGGGAATAATGGGAAGCCCAATGGAGAGTCCATTTGAGGGAACCTTCCTTCTGGAAAGTCTATGCCTATGGTCATGAGAATGGGGTAAAGGGAAACTAGAGCCTTTTCTTCTGTCTTCTTCTCTATTTCTCTCTCTCTCTCTGTCTCTCTCTCTGTCTCTCTCTCTGTCTCTCTCTCCCCCTTCCACCTTTCCAGAAAGTATAATGACCCAACCTTTCTTGGACTTGTTAAGTCCTTTTTTGTTTAAGGACATAATATCTTTCAGGGAGTTGAGCCAATCAAGTCACATTCATTTATTGAGTCCTGAACCTTAATCAAAATAGTGATTTCCCCCCCCCCCCCCCCAAACTATGTGATAATCAGAGTTGTTAAAAAAACACACATATACACCTTTTCTCCCCCAATCTTTTCTAACACTACTGAGATTATCCTGTGCTGTGTATACCATGTCCCCCATGTCTAGGAAGCACTCCCTCTTCAACCAACTCTGTCTCTTAGTTCTTAAAGGCCAAATCATCTGCCATATCCTATAGGAAGCCTTTAAAAAACAACAACCACCACAACAAAAACACCTTACCATTCCATCTTAGAGTCAATACTATGTATTGGTTCTAAGGCAGAAGAGCAGTAAGGACTAGGTAATGAGGGTTAAGTGACTTGCCCAGAGTCACACAGCTAGGAAGTGTCTGAGGCCAGATTTGAACTCAAGACTGTCCATCTCTTGGCCTAGTGAAGCCTTTCTCTGTACTTGTATCCCCACAAAAGACCAAAAGCTTCTTGAGATCAGGGCTTGTTTCATTGTTCTTGTATCACTGATCCGGTTTTGCCTGTGGAACAAGGGCCTGGCCAGTGAGAATGTCACCATCTCAGCATGCCTGGCAGCAAACAAACTCTATTTGTGGCCAGATGATGTGGAAGATTTTGTTTCTGGACAGGCTAGATGATACATCTGTCAATAGAAAGGTCCTAGTACCCTATTGGGAATATGCATAGACATTCTATAACTAGGTCTAGACTTCTAAGAAGGGTATGCTGGAGCCACTTTGAAATAGGTCAGAAGGGCTGATTGTTAAATTTTCCATGTTAGCCATTAAACCTCAGAAACTGGCTGAAGACTGAAGAAAATGATGGATAAAATGTCAATTATGCAGATTAAAATAGAAAATGATTTAACACCCTCCCCAACCCCTGACCAAGAAAGAGCCCATTGTTGAACACTGACCAACACCACCTCTGATTCTAACCATATGGTAAAGAGACAGACTGTTGATGAGATGCTAAGTCAGAAAAGGAGTGAATTCAGAAGGCACTAACTGGCTAAAGGGAGCTTCTTTTGCTTTCTGGCAAAAAGAAGAAGGTGGGAGGTGGAAGGTGGAATATTCTGGATCATGCGTTGACCAGTATGCAGCCGGAACACATAGAGGGAAATAACAAGTAAGGGGTCAAGTTGGGAAAAGCTTAAACAAAGGACTTTATACCTGAGCCTAGAAGTACTAGGGAGTCATTAGAGTTTTTTGTTTTTTTTTAAACCCTTACCTTCAGTCTTGGAGTCAATTCTGTGTATTGGCTCCAAGGCAGAAGAGTGGTAAGAGTAGGCAATAGGGGTCAAGTGACTTGCCCAGGGTCACACAGCTGGGAAGTGTGTGAGGCCAGACTTGAACCTAGGACCTCCCATCTCTAGGCCTGGCTCTCAATCCACTGAGCTACCCAGCTCATTAGAGTTTTTGAGTTGGGGAGGAAGAAGTGGATATGATACAATTGGATCTGCATGTGAGGAAAAGCCTTTTGGCAGTTGTGTGGAAGGATGGATTGGAGAGGTAGCAGGGTTGACCCAGGAAGTCCAATAGTCCAGGAAAGAGGTGATAGAAGTCTGAACTAGGGTGTAGCTGCGGGAGGAGGAGAGAAGGAGATATATTTGATAGGCTGGAAAAAGAAATGGCATTTACTTGGCAAAGACCTGGTAGCTGATTGGAGGGAGAAAGTGAAGATTCAAGAAGATGCCCAACTTGTGAACCTGAGGGACTGGGAGGATGTGGTGGTGTCCTTGACAGAAATAAAGGGAGTTCAAAAGAAGGGAGAATTGGGGGAGGAGGTAATGAATTTCGTTATAGACACGTTGAGTTTACAGAATTATTGGGTTACCTAGTTTTGAGTTATCCAAGAGAGAGTTGACAATTGAGGCCTAAAGCTCAGGAGAAAAAAATGGGGCTAGAAAAATATAGATCTGGGGCCATGTGCTTAGAGACGACAATTGATACCATGGAAGCTAATGATGGAACCAAGTGAGACAATTTAGAGAGAGAAAAGAAAAGACAGCCCAGGACAGAGATTTGGGGAACACCAGCCATTTACTGGAAGAGCTCCCAAAGAAGACTCTTGAGTGTGGGTAATCAGACAAGTAAGAGGAAAAGTAAGAGAGATTTGATTCAAAGTAACCCAGAAAGAAGAGAATGTCCATGGGAAGATGGCATCAGATACTGCAGAGGCCAAGAAGGGTGAGGATTGAAGAAGGCCATTTGATTTGGCAATGAAGAGATCAATTGATGACTTTGGAAAGATAGAAGTTTTGATTGAATGATATTATGAAAATTCGGGGTTTTGGAGAGAATGGGAGGAGAGGAAATAGAGGCACAAAGTATAGAGAGTTTTATTAAAGAGTTTGGCTGAGAGGAGTAGAGATACAGGATATATATAGGATGACAGCTAATGGGCATGGCAGAAACTAGTGAGAGGTATTTTAGGATGGAGAAGATTTGGCATGTTTGTAGAACTAGTGAGAGGTAAAGTCAATGAGCTTTTATTAAATGCCTAGTGTGTGGCAGAGGTTGAAGATTAGCCAAACAGTAGGATGATAGTGGGAGGCAATCTGTTGGAAGAGATGAGAAGGGATGGCATCCCAGGTGCATGTAGAGAACTTGGCTTTGCCAAGCAGAAGGACTACTTCAAAAAAGATAAGATGGTGGGAGATGATGTCAGACAATGTGATGTGAGGAACGGTGGGAGGAGAAGAAAGAACTCAAGGAGAACTCAGTTTTTTCTTACGAGGAAAAGTAGCAGGAGTTCTAGAACTCAGGATAGAGAAACAGTGTCATTCTGGGTTCTTATACACTATACCAGCAGACTAAAACCATTAAGTGCTACCAAGTAGCAAAGGACTCCATTGTGATCCAAGTGATGGCAGAACATTTTTTAGATTTAGAGTGATTCATTCCTATATCCAACAGATTTAGAGAGCTTCATCCCTAATTCAACTGAAGGGTGACATGTTCTGCCATGGCAACTACATTCTAGAGAGATTGGTTGCATCCTACATCCGTAGAGAGGAGACCCACAGACAAAATCACATTTCACTGAAGGGTAAGTGAAATCTAAGGCAGGTGACCGAGTGAAAGGGTTCCCTCCTCCCAATGAAAAGAGAACAGAAGAAAGGTCAGAAGGAAGCACAAACAAACAGGACAGCTTTGAAAGTTACATGTTGAATTTATGCACTACTTAAAAAGAAGAATAAGCTCTATGTAAGAGAGACTTGCAGTTTCACTTGTAATACTCTCTGCTCTACAGTATAATCTTTTTAGCTGATATTTGTCAAGTTCAGGATAAAAAAAAAATAAGTTGGGAAAATAGACCTAGTGTGTATTACCTTAAATTTTTTAATTTCCTCTCTTTAATTTTTGTTCATCCTTAATTCTGTCTTCTAGGGCTGAGTAGATCAAGAGGAACAAAACTCCCTCTTACGCAGAACTTCTTCTTCAGGGACTTACAAACAGGGGGTCAAGGACACCCACTGCTACCATTTGTAAAAGTCTCCCCTCTATCCTGGGCTGGTCCTCTTACAAGGGGAAGAAAAGTACTCCTACATGAGAACTTCTCTTCCTTTCTCCAGACCCAAATGAATGGTTTCTGTGAGTCACCTGAGATCACAAAGCTGGAACTTAGACAGTGCTAAGGTAGGAGACAGAAGAGGAAGAGCTGGAGGAGGATAAAGGTGAGGTAGAGGGAAAAGGCTCTTTAGCCTTGGCAGAAAGAGGCTTTATCCGAAGGACAAGGCACTATTGTTCTCCATTCACCTTAGGCCAGGGTAGGATATGACAGAAGAAGAAGGCATTTGTTGTTACTCTGACCAAGGGGAGAAACTGAATCCATTTTCTTGGAATACAAATAGCAGGGAGGTAGATTAGAGCAGATTATTCTGTCCTTTGGGTTGAATCTATTGCTTTAAATCATGACTAGTATATTGAACTCTAAGCACCTAGAATCTCCATTTCAAGAGAACTTGAAATTAGCAAAAACTTAAGTCTTTCCACTCCCCTTCCCTGTAAGAGGGAGAGACTTGCTCCTACAGCCCTGAATGCCACTCTAGAATCATAAAATGCTAGAGCTGGAAAAGACCAATTCATCAACTAACAAACATTTTAAAATGGCTTTTTTTTTAAGTAGAGAAAAGAATTTATTTTTTAAGTATCTTTTTTAATTAAAATTTTTTTACCAATTACATGTAATAACAAATTTCCACATACATTTTCCAAGGTTATATGATCCAAATTGTCTCCCTCCCTCCTTCAGGACCCAGCAAGCAACTCTATCTGGATAATCAGTGTATTATCATGCAAAACATATTAAGTGACTTTTTAAAGAAATCATTTACAAAAACATTTTCTTTTCTCTCCCGTCACCCAAATTATTGGAAAAGAAAAAGAAGAACCAATTCCTTGAAGCGAATATTCTTACTCAAACAAAACCCATTCCTTCATTGGTTTGCTCTCAGAAATGCCTTATTTTGTACCCCGAGTCTATCAACCCTCTGATGGGAGGTGGGTCACATTCTTCCTCAGTGGTTCTCTGAGATGGTCATTGTATTGATCGTAATTCTTGTACCTTTCAGAGTTGTTTTCATCTCTATAGTACTGTAACGGGCAGCTAGATGGCTCAGTGGATAGAACGCTGGGCACAGAGTCAGAAAGTCTCTACTTCATGAGTTCAAATCAAGCCTCAGGGTCACATAGCTAGGAACTAGACTTGAACTCTTTAAAAGGAGTCCTCCTGGGGGCAGCTGGGTAGCTCTGTGTATGGAGAGCCAGGCCTAGAGATGGGTGGTCCTAGGTTCAAATCTGGCCTCAGCCACTTCCCAGCTGTGTGACCCTGGGAAAGTCACTTGACCCCCATTGCCCACCCTTGTCACTCTTCTGCCTTGGAGCCAATATATAGTATTGACTCCAAGATGGAAGGTAAGGGTTTAAAAAATAAAATAAAAGGAGTCTTCCTGACTCCAGGCTCAACCTGGAGTTAGAAGACTCATCTTCCTGAATTCAAATTTGACTTCAGACAATTAGTAACTGTGTGACCTTGGGCAAGTCACTTCATCCTGCTTGTCTCAGTTTTCTCATCTGTAAAAAGTTGCTAGAGAAGGAAATGTGAAATTGCTCCAGTATCTTTGCCAAGAAAACCCCAAATGGGTCACAAAAAAATCACATACCACTGAAAAAGAAACTCTGGACAGGAAGCCACTAGCATCTGGAGGTAGAAAGAAAGGTCTCCTCTAGGGAACTGAGCTGAGACACAAAGAAACCAGGGATTTTAAGAGGTGTGCAAGTGAGCATTCAAGGGTTGAGAGAATGATAGCTGAAGCTCATTAGCCTAGAGTTAGCACACTTCTTTCTTTGAATATTAGGGCAGTATGTGTCCTTTCCCAGGATTCTATTCTCTGCAAGATTTCAAAGATCACTGCAGCGATTAGAGCAGGGCTCCCCAAACTTTTTTGGCCTGCCGCCCCCTTTCCAGAAAAAATATTCCTTAGCCCCCTGGAAATGAATTATTTTAAATTTTAATAGCAATTAATAGGCAAGATAAATGCACCTGCGGCCATCACCACCTCCCTGGATCGCTGCCCTCCCTTCCAGACAACCAATTTGTATATGTATACATATGTATCTGGACTGTGTTCATTATTCACGTATTTGTACTTATTCCATATATAAACAGCTTGGCGATGCCCTAGTGCACAGACCATCGCTCTGGAAACTTCCTGAGTTCAAATCTGGCCTCAGACTAGCTGTGTGATCCTGGGCAAGTCACTTCACTGTGTTTGCTTCAGTTTCTGGCACAGGAGTAAGAAATGGGCAGCCACTCCAGGATCTTGGCCAAGAAAACTCCAAATGTGGTCATGAAGGATTGGATACAACCGAAAGACTAACAACCAGGTACTTATTATCTTCCTTATTAGCTTCCTTGATTTGATTAGATTAGATTACTGGAGAGTAAGGATGGTTTCATCCTTGATTCTTTTTTTTAAACCTTCACCTTTCATCTTGGAATCAACACTATATAAATAGTGTTAAAAAACCCATAAGGGTTCCAAAGCAGAAGAGCGGTCAGGGCTAGCAATGGAGGTCAAATGACTTGTCCAGGGTCACATGGCTTGGAAGGGTCTGAGGCCAGATTTGAACCCAGGATCTCCCATCTCTACACTTGGCTCTCTATCTACTGAGCCACCCAGCTGCCCCTTTTCATCCTTGGTTCTTGAATCCTTTGTGTCCAGCACAGTGCCTGGCACAGTAGGTGTTTAATACGTGCTGATTGATCGGCAGGTGATTTAAGGGCAGCTCTCCTTGGCCCATGGTCAGTCATCTTTGATCCACCCTCCACCTTTACAGGGGCCAATGGAACTCCCAGGAGCCTCTGGTTCCCTCTGATCCTTAGCAAGAGACCAGAAGGAGGCTGAGCTTCTCTCCACGGGAAGTACCCCACTCAAGCCTGCCTCTCTTCCCACAGGATGGGGTCAAACGTGTGCATTCACCCCCTTTTACCAAATAGTCCAGGGGGCCTGAGTTCAAATCCTACTTCTTTCACTCAGAACCTGTGCGACTGGATAAAGCACTTAAAACTGTGGGCTTCAGTTCTTTTATCTGCCAAAAGAACTTGTAATGTTCCTCCAAGTTTCTTTTTTCTTTTTTTAATCCTTTCTTTCCATCTTAGAATCAATATTATATATTAGTTTCAAGGCGAGAGCAGTAAGGGCTAAGCAATGGGGGTCAAGTGACTTGCCCAGGATCACCCAGCTAGGAAGTGTCTGAGGCCAAATTTGAACTCAGGACTTCCCTCTCTAGGCCTGATTCTCCATCCACTGAGCCACCTCTCGGCTCCCTCGGGCAATCTTGAGGACAGATTTGAACTCAACTCTCTCTAACTCTAGTCCCTGTGTGCTATCTCCCACATCACCTAACTATCCATAGCTGAAAGGAGCCTCTGCCTTAACACGCTCAACAAGTGTTCGTTCGCCCCGGCCTGAGCCTGTAAATTGGAGGCCCATCAAGATCAGAACCATCTTTCCTCTTTTTAAAACATCTGAAAACGGAAAGTTGGCGTCTCCCCAACTTTTCCATTATTCCTACATCAGCATTCAGAGCTTCCCTTGGGGTGAAAGTCAGATTCAAAGCAGCAGCTTCCCTCTTTGGGCAGGAGTCAGGAGATCTGGACTCGAGCCCCACCAGTGCCACTAAGTCACTGTGTGACCTTGGAGAAGTCATTCTCCATCTTAGATTCATCAGCCATAAAGACGAGGGAATTGGACTAGATGATCAGGTCTCTCCCATTCTATGTTCTGTATTTGATCTCTATTTTATGGGTTCTAGGTGGGATCCGATAGCCTGTGTTCTAGGGGTTTCTGATTCCCAAAGTTCTTTTTAGACCTGATTCATTTCAGCAGACTAGATGGCAAACTTCTTGAAGGCAGGCTGAGTCTTCTGTTTCTTTGGTAATTCTAAACCCTGGGTCAGGGCTTCTGAATATAGAAGAGAAGCGCTGGTGTTATTGGTGGGCGTCCTTAACCAAGCAGATTCTTTCAAAAGGAAACCAGGGCTGCTCACACACACACACACACACACACTCACACACACACACACTCTCACACACACTCACACACACACACACTCACACACTCTCACACACACTCACACACACACATACACACTCTCACACACTCTCACACACACTCACACACACTCACACACTCTCACACACTCTCACACATACACACTCTCACACACTCTCACACACACTCACACACACTCACACACTCTCACACACACTCACACATACACACTCTCACACACTCTCACACACACTCACACACACACTCACACACACACACACCCTTCCTTGCCCCTCTCTGGTGAGTCACTCTTTCTGCCCATCAGCGCCCTCTCCCATCCTGTCCCAATAAGGGGAGCCTCTGGGTTTCTCCAGGTGCACTATGGGAAGGATGAGCTGAAACTGGGTTGACCAGACTCTTGCCTGTGGGGACTTCCCAGTCTGGGCAGGGAGGGAAAGGTAGGAGGGAGACACCTCACTGCCAGGACTCCTGGCACCTGGGGGAGGCTGGCTTTCACCACCATGGCTGGCCCACGGTCACCGAGATCACTCAGAGGTGGAACAACACGTGGGTATGACTAGATCTGGTTGCTGGAAGTGACTTTAGACAATAGGCTGTAAGGACCCAAAATACCAGCAGAGGAAGGGAAACAGATCCTATCTAAGAGCTGGAAGGGACTTTAAAACACACATCTAGGGACAGCTGGGTAGCTCAGTGGATTGAGAGCCAGGCCTAGAGATGGGAGATCCTGGGTTCAAATCTGGCCTCAGACACTTCCCAGCTGTGTGACCCTGGGCAAGTCACCTGACCCCCATTGCCCACCCTTACCACTCTTCTACCTATGAGCCAATACACAGAAGTTAAGGGTTTAAAAAAAAAACACCACACATCTAGGGGGCAGCTACGGGGCAGTGTGGTTTGAAAGCCAGACCTTTCCTAGCTATGTGACCCTGGACAAGTCACTTAACTTACATCCATTGACTACCCCTTAATACTCTTCTGCCTTGGAACCAATACACAGTATTGATTCTAAGGCAGAAGGTGAAGGTTTAAAAGAAAAAACATACCTTTGAAGGTCAGAGACTGTCAAATTTGGGAGGAGCCTTGGGACATTGAATATCAGAACATAATATTTAAGAGCTGGAAAGGGCTTTAGACTCTATGCCCAAACCATAAAATATCCAAGCCAGAAAGAGACTGTAGAGATTGTACAATCCATCTCTCCTCTTTCACATTTGGGGAACCAAGAAAGTAGGCAGATGGTGGAGAGTGGTGATGGTGGGAAACAGTGCAAAAGTGCTGGGTTAGGAGTTGGGAAGATCTGAGTTCAAATCTATCCTCAGATGCTTATTGGTGTGACTCTGGGCAAGTCACTTCTGTCTGCCTCAGTTTCCTCATCTGTAAAATGGGGATAGTAATAGCACTTACCTCCCAGGGTTGTTAGGAGGATCAAATGAGTTAATATTTATGTGGCACAGGGCCTGGCACATAATAGGCACTTAATAAAGCTTGTTTCATTTTTTCTTAAGGGATACAATTATTGAGAATTTCCATAATGTTAGTGACAAAGCCAGGGCTAGTTCATTTTTTGTATTTTCCTTTTTTTCAAACCCTTACCTTCATCTTAGAGCCAATATTGTGTATTGTAGTAAGGGCTAGGCAATGAGGGTTAAGTGACTTGCCCAAGGTCACACAGCTAGGATATGTCTGAGGTCAGATTTGAACCCAGGACCTCCTGTCTCTAGGCCTGGCTCTCTATCCACTGAGCCACCCAGCTGCCCCCTTGTTTTTGTTTTTTAATACTTACCTTCTGTCTTAGAATCACTACTATGTAGCAGTTCCAAAGCAGAAGAGCAATAAAGGCTGGGGGATTGCAGTTAAGTGACTTGCCCGGGATCACTCAGCTAGGAAATGTCTGAGGCCAGATTTGAACCCAGGATCTCCCATCTCTAAACCTGGCTCTCTATCCACTGAGCCACCTAGATGTCCCCAAGATTAGGTTTTTATATATGCTCTGCTCTATTCTGGCCCCATATCATCCTGGGCAAATCCCAAGTCTACTCTAAGCCTCAGTTTTCTTCTTTGTAAAATGGGAATAAAACTATATGCAACCCCTACCTCATCGGGCTATTTGTAGGATTATGGGAGCACATACTTGGAACTTGAAAGGAGCTCAGAGATGAGTTCCCAAAGGTATCCTTTTCTAGGTGCCATTTGGAGATTAGCACCTGGAAAAGTTAGATGACTTATCCAAAAGGCACTGAAATAGTAAACAGCAAGTTTGGGATTAGAGCTGCAGGGACCTTCTGAAGGTTTTTGGTGCAGCCATCTCATTTTACTGTCGAGGAAACTGAGGCCCAGGGGAGGGTCAATGATTTCCCCCAGACACCACAGACAGCAGAGATTTAGAAGCAGAATTTGAATCTGGTTCTTCCAGCTCTGGATATGCCCATTCTGCCAAGGAGAGGAGGTTTTAAAGCAGTAGAAACATGCTAAGTGTTTACTAAATGCCTACTATGTGCAAATCACTGCCCTGGCTGTCAAGATGAAGAAATGATAAATGGTACAGCCTCTGCCTTTCAGGAGCTTGCAGTCTGGTAGGAGGAAGAGCCACACACACCCCAGAACCCCATAACAGAAGTTAGAAAATAGCAAGAGCTGAGCGACCCGAGGCTTTGAGGGGAGAATGATAACTAGCATTCAAAGCACTTGACTTACATGATTGAGTGTGATCCCCACAGCAGCCCTGGGAGGCAGGTGCTATTCTGATCTCTATTTTTACAAGTGAGGAAACTGAGGCAGGAAGCAATTAAGATTTACCCAGAGTCACAGTCAATAAATGTGAAAGGTAGAATTTGAACCCAGGACTTCCTGACTCCAGATCCATCCCTCTACTATACCATCTAGCCACCAGTGGGAAAGGATTCCCTCCTAGCTGAAGTGATCAGAGGAGGCTTCATAGAGGTGGTGGCCACTGTGGTGGAACTGGAACAAGGAAACTATAGCAATGAATGCTTGCTCAATAGCTAGCAGGGTTGGAGAGTCAGCATGATGATGATGATGACGAGAGAGCACCGGACTTGGATTCAAATCTTTCCTTTGTTGCTATCTTGGTGACCTTGGGTAGGTCACTTGACATTCCTAGGTCTCAGTTTCTCCATCTGAGGTCCCTTTTTACTTTAGACATAATCCTACAAGCCAGTTCCCAGAAATATAATAATGATAATAATAATGATAATAATAAAAGTGAACAACTGTATAATGTTTACTAAAATAACAGGAGAAAAATTTTAAAAAAGACAAGTCAAGCCAAACCTGGGGTCAAGAGGAGAGGCTGGATTGACTGCGGATGGTGACAGAATGGAGGAAGGGGAAGAATGTGATGAAAGGCTGGAGAGGCAGGTCAGAACCAGTCCACGAGGGCTTAGGCTTGTGCTGAGTGCTTGTGGCTCACACCTAGGGGATGGGCAACCCTGGGCTTGGGGTGGCCGGACTGAAGTCCTTGAAACCCCCTGGGTAGGGGAATATTTCTCAGGTTCCTGTCCGCGAGCCTGACCCAGGGAGCTCACCAGCTCAGGTTAATGTTCAACTGGGCAGCATTTGGAGAGGGGAGCTGGAGGACTGGCCCTGACTGGGAGGTGCCCGGTGAATGTCCGGATCGAGGAGTGTGACCACATTCCACAGGGTTGCCACTGGGTGTTAGATGCTTCTGGTCTGAGGACTGGGACAAGCTGCCTGGTCAGCTGCTGCTCTGGTGGAAAAATCAAGGATCAGTGCATAAAAGAAACTGGCCTCTGACCCTGAGAAAGAAGAAGTTGTGGAAGGAAAACCAGATTTGGAGTCAAAGGACTCGAATTCAAATCCTGGGTCTGCTACTTATAATAGCCTGTGTGACCAAGGAAAATCAGTTTGCCTCCCTGGGCCTAAGCTTCCTCATCTGAAAAATGGCAGAGTTGGATTTTTCCAGTTTATATCTAGGATCTTATTACCCAGGTTCAAATCCCAACTCCACCATGTATTACCTGGGCGATCTCTGTCAAATCACCTAAGCCAGTGATGGCAAACCTTTTAGAGACCGAGTGCCCAAACGGCACCCTCATGCTGCATGTGAGTCTCCCGCCTTGTCCCAGACTGGGCAGGGAGGAAGTGCTCCCATTGGCTGCTGGGCAGAAGGGCAGGTGATGGGAGAAATATCCTCAGAGAGGGAAGGGAGCAGCCCCCTCCAGCACTTGTGCCATAGGTTCGCCAACAAGGATCTAAACTCTCAGCCTTATCTTCCACACTACAGTGAGAGGACTGACTTACAGGACCTATAAGGTCCTTTCTGTCCCTAACTCGAAGATCTGGGTGTCATCTGAATAGGGACAGTCATGGAAAAGGCCAGGTGAGCCCTCATGATGCCAAGTCAGTAGGCAGATGGTTTTCAGGTGTTCACGTCTTCCCTGAAGGATTTTTTCTCCATCAAAAATGATCTCTCCCTCCTTAGATCATGTCAATAACGGGGTGCCTTTCTTACATTTCTACCATTTTTACAAAAGGATACTAATGTGGTTGTTTTATAATCAAGACTGGCCCTAGATGGGAGATAAGGAAATGTATCTCCCCCCGTCTTTTCAAGGTGGGGCACTATGGGTGCTTCATGTTGTATGTGTGGTCAGATTTAGCTAGTTTTGCTAAATGGACTTTTTCCCCTCCTTTTTTCTTCCTTGTTATAAGGGCAGCTGGCTAGTTGGGTATGTTGAAAGAACATATTCTCAAAGAGGGGGTATAAAAACTTTGTTCTGAGAATTGATCATTATCTTTGGGAGCGTAGTAGGGATGGACTGGGTTCAGGGTGAGAGAGAAGAAAGTCATTTGTTGATAGAAGTGAAGAAAACATTTCTACTTCCAAGGGATCATAGATTTGGACCTGGAAGGGGCTTTGATGGCCATCTAGTTCAATTCCTTCCTTTTTCCAGATGAAGACACTGAAGTCCAGAGGGTTCCCAGGACTTATTCAAAATCTCATAGGTAGTAAAGAGTAGGGGCAAAATTCATGGTGATAATTTTTTATTCATCATTGAGCCAGTGTGTCAAGGACGTTCTGGCTTTTCTCTCCCACAGTCTAGTGGCTTCTTCCCACAATTTCCCAAGAGACAAGTCTCTTCCCTTTATCCTTTTGAAGCACCCCATCCTAATGATAATCTATGGAGGATGATATTTTTCAAAGCATTTCATTGTCATTAATGAGATAGACATCACAGCAGGCCCATCCCAATTGCCACTGGGGAAGAAACTGCCATTCTGGGGTTCACACCCCTTGGTTCTCACAAAGAGTGAGTGACAAACATCCAGAGGGCAGAGTTTCCTATCTGGGTGTCTCTGGGGATTTCTCCAAGGATTCTAATATCTCCTGGAGCTTTGGCCTTGCACAAATCCAGTCCCACAAACATCATTAAAGCACCCTTTAAGTGTCAGCAGCCATTTCAGAGACGAGGGACACAGAGATAAAAAGCAGAGCAGACTGTCCTCAAGAGCCTGCGTTCTGACTACTATGCTCAAAGGAATAAAGAACTGGAGGAATTCCATGTGAACTGGAAAGACCTCCAGGAATTGATGCAGAGTGAAAGGAGCAGAACCAGGAGAACATTGTACACAGAGACTGATACACTGTGATAAAATCGAATGTAATGGACTTCTGAACCAGCAGCAATGCAATGACCTAGGACAATTCTGAGGGATTTATGGAAAAGACGCTACCCACATTCAGAGGAAGAACTAAAGGAGTGGAAACACAGAAGAAAAACAACTGCTTGAACACATGGGTTGAGGCAGACATGACTGGGGATGTAGACTGGAAAAGACCACACCAAAGTAACTATCAATAATATCTAAATAGGTCTTGATCGATGACACATTTTAAAACCAGTGGAAATGCACATTGGCTGTGGGGGTGGATAGAAGGGGGGGTGAAGGGGAAAGTAAGAACATGAATCATGTAACCATGGATAACTTTTCTAAAAAATAAAAATTATTTTAAAAAAAGAGCCTGCATTCTGGAGGGGACTATGATAAGTAAGTGAATAGAAAATCCCCATAATCTAGTTCCATGAGGGTAGGAACAATGATAACTGGGAGGGGTCTTCTGGAGGAGCTGAGGAAGCTGGAGATTACAAGAGGAGGAGGATCATTGGGAAAAGATGGACTTTTGGGTACTGGAATCAGCCAGGGGGCCATTTTACCTGGAAGAGAGGTTAGGAAAAGGAGAATATAATGAATTTAAAATCATAAAAATAGGGAAGAACCAGACTGGAAGGAGGCAGGCTGAGAATTCTGTGTTTCATCCCGGAGGCCATAGGCAACCATTGACTACTTTTGAGTGGAAGGGATGACATAGTCAAGAATTTGGGGAATATCATTTTGGTAGCTGAGTGGAGAATGGATGGGAGAGGGAAGAGATTGGAAATAGGAAAACCAGTTAGTCGACTGTTGTGATTGTCCAGAAAAACATGGCAAAGGACTGATTTCAGGAAGAGACTATGTAAGTGGATAGAAGGGGAAAGTTTGGCAAATGACCTTTACTCCCCGTATGACCTTGGGCAAGTCCATTAACTTCCCTGGGCCTCAGTTTCCTCAGCTGTAGAATGAGGGGGCTGGATGGAGGGCATGGAGATCCCTTCCAGCTCAATATCCAGGATTCTAAATGCCTGTGATGATGAGGGAATAGTCAAGGTTAAATTCATAGTTGTGAAACGAGGTGACTGAAAGGATCGTGGAACTCTCAAAAGAATGAGGAATTCTGGGAGCGGGCTGAGTTAGGAGGAAAGTGGAGCCCTTTCCCCAAGTCTGTGAGGCATCGGCGTCATTACCATCATGCTCCTCCTTTTTCTCTCTGGTCCTTTTTGTTGAGATCTCATCACACCCCCCCCCCCCCGGGGTCCCACTGTCCTCTCAGATCTCCGTATCCAGCTCCCGTCTCCCTCTCCCGAGTTCTGGGTCCCCATCGCCACTGTCCCGGATAGCCCAGAGACATGCCCCCAGCTGTACTCATTATTGCCCCCCACCTCGAGGTTCTTCTCCCTGCCCCAGTTCTGTCAGGGGCGCTGCCCTTGCCCCCATCACGGGGGATCCACAACCCCAGAGTCTTCCTAGGCTGTTCCCTTTTACTCATCCCTCATATTCACTCAGTTCCCAAGGCTTGTGCTCAGCACGGTGCCTGGCACACAGTAGGTGCTTCATAAATGACTTGGGGACGCCACACTCACTCACCTGACTCACTAACCTTCTTTAAACTGTCATCACTGTCACAGCCGTCTCACTGGTCTCTGTCGTCCCAGGCTTTCCCTTTCCCAATCCGGCCACTACAGTGCTACAAATCATTCTGCCAGAGCCCGATCAGTGAAAGCAGTAAATCCCCTGAGGTGGTCCCATGCATCCCAGCTCATTCTATTTGCAGTTTAATCACATAAAATAGAGTGACTGGTCCCAGTCCATTGGAAATAGCATTGTCTGCACTCAGTGGGACTTCTCTGTAGGTAGGTCCTTCGGTAGCTCAAGAATAATCACTGGCTCCCTGATAAAAATACAAACATCTGTGTCTGGCATTTAAAGTCCTTTGCAAGGTGGCTCTGCCCTGGCTTTCTGGGTTGACTACCCTTGACCCTCCTTCTCTGGCCAACTTGCTAGAGCTCCCATAAGGCATTTCACCTCTTGACCAATCGTTTTTCCCTTCCTGGCATGCTCGGTTTCTTCAGTAACTCCTGGGCCTTTTCAAGGCGCAGCTTGAGGCCACTTCCTACAAGAGCCCCTTTTCCTGATTTGCCCAGTTCTCAGTAGCACCCTCTACCCCCACCCCTCCCCTAACAGCCCTTCCAGATCACAAGGTTTCTATCGTTACATCCCTCCAATATTTACTCTCTGGGAGCCTGGACTTGTGGGACTTCCCAGAGAACGTAAGGTCCTCCAGACTGGGGGCTGTATCACTGTCGTATTGGTGTCCTCCCTCATAAGTGCTGGCTACCCCACTGAGGCAGAGCTAAAGGAGCTGGCTCACGGGGGTGGGGGAAGGGAGGGAGTTTTGCTGCCTCAGTGTCCCCCCTTGAGTCCATCTCCACTCTGCTGCCATTTTCCTAAAGCCCACGTCTGATGGTGTCATCCTCCCCCTCCCCTGAATAAACTCCAATGGCTCCCTGTCACCTCCAGGATCAAATATAAACTCTTGGGTTAACCTGTTCTCCCACCCACCCACTTTTCCTGTCTTCTACCCAGGAATATAGGTGATGCAGTGATAGAGCCTGGAGTCGAGCAGACCCGAGTTCAAATCTGGCCATAGACACCTACTAGATGTGTGACATTGGTGCATTGCGCACTGTTGTCCCCATCTGCATCCCCCTCCCTCCAGTGGACTGGGAGCTCCTCAAGGGCAAGGACTCTCTTTTGCCTTTCTTTTGTATACCCAGATTTTAGCATAGTGATTGGAAAACAGTAAGTGTATAATGCTTGCTTGTTGGCTTGACTGACTGCTACCTACCTGGCAGCCTCCTAAGCTTTAGGGATGCAGAAGAAAAACAGAGACAGCTCCTGCCCTGTGTTGTGAGGAAGATTATTACATCACGAAGTAATAACACTGAAAAGCATTTTGACAGTGCTTAAGGTTTGCAAATCACTTTACCAATATTTTCTTATTTTATCCCCTCAACAGAGGGAAATCCTATTATTATTCCTGTTTTGACAGATGAGGAAACTGAGGCAGACAAGGGTTAAATGACTTATCCAGAGTCACATGGTTAACAAATGCTCTAGTAACGACATGGGAGCATCAATTAGATCTTCTTCAGTTCTAGCATACACATTCTGCAGGGCTGTGGCGAGTTGTCCTGTCGCCGTGCCCGCTACATCTTTATCGTTTCCTCTGTCTTATCCCTTCAATTCAATTAAATAAACCTTTAATAAGCATTTTCCCATGGAACTTTTAATATGCTCTTCACTGTGCTGGGCCCTGAGGGAGAGCTGGGGAGAAGGAATGATGTGGCCACTTTCTGCTAAGGGAATTTACAAGCTCCTGGGCGGAGGGTGGCGATGGCCGAACCTTGAGAGAGCAGCCTACAAAGGAGGATGGGAAAAGGAGCCAAAGAGAGCCCCAGACAAGGTGCTCTCAGCCTTTCAAGGAGGGAAGATTAAAGAAGGCTTCAAAGAGGAGGTGACTTTTGAAGAAAGAAGGATGAAAGGTAGGAAGAGAGAGAGAGAAGAGAGAAAGAGAGGAAGGAAGGAAGGAAGGAAGGAAGAAAGGAAGGAAGGAAGGAAGGAAGGAAGGAAGGAAGGAAGGGAGAAAGAG
>NC_058133.1:19714095-19806517 GCF_016433145.1 Gracilinanus agilis | reverse complement strand
AAAGGAAGAAGGAAGGAAGGGAAGAAGGAAGGAAGGAAGGAAGGAAGGAAGGAAGGAAGGAAGGAAGGAAGGAAGGAAGGAAGGAAGAGATAGGGAAGGAGAGAGGGAGGGAGGAAGGAAGGAAGAAATGAAGGAAGGAGGCAAGGAGGGAAAGAAGGAGGGAGGAAGGAATCTCAAACCCGCAGAGGTGTGGGAAGGGCCCTCCTTCCCTAGTCTCAGAGACTCTGCGTCAGCTCTAGGGCAGGTCAGGCTCTTTCAGGCCAGGCTGGGAGGCTTGTGGGGCCAGTGGAAAGACGGCTGGTTTTGAAGTCTCAGATGGTGACTCTGACGCCTACTTCCTACCTGTGTGACCTTGGGCACACCCCAAGAACTCGGTTCCCTCATCCATAAAACAAGAGAAGGCCTTTGGCAGTTCTAAGTCTGTGACCCTCCAATCCCGAATTTCATGATTTGAAACTCATAAAGGAGTTGAAATAATAGCACATGCTTCTATAGCATTTTAAGGATGCTCATGTTTAAGCACTTTCCCTACTTTCCTGTAGTCTGGGCATTATTATCCTCATTTTACAGAAAAGGAAACTGAAGGATTTAAGCAGTTTACAAATTATCCCCTTTGGTCTCCAAACCAACTCTGTGAGGTGGATATTATTCCCGTTTTTACAGATGAAGAAACTGAGGCAGGCAATAATTAAGTGACTTGTCCAAGGTCACACAAGCCAATAAGTGGCTGAGGCTTAAACTCAGGTCTCTCTCTCCACCCACTGAGCCTCCTCACTGGAGGGTTAGAGGATTTGGTTATAAATCACAGCCAGAAGCTGACCTCAGCCTTCCTACTATCCCAGGGGCTGGGCATGTGGTGGTTGTTTTTGAGAGACACTCTGGAGGACTCCTGGGGATGCAGTCCCAGCCCAGCCACTTAAAGCAGAACATTCCAAAGGCTGGTCAGAGCCGCCCGGCTTCCTGCTCCGTCAGGTTCCTAATTAGAGCCTTTGCTGTGGCTGCAAAGTCGGGCACCGACGTCGAAACTCCAGCCAAAGGGCTCCCCTCCCTGCCAGTCTGAGCCTCTCCTCAGAGAACTTCATTATCCCCTGGGACAGCCGTGGAGGGCAGGAGCTCTCCTGGGACGGGGCGTCCCTGGGAGCGGGGACTGGCGCTCCCAGAGCTCTTGCTTAGGTCCTTTGTGTGCCCCTCTGGGTAAGAGTTCCCCGGGCGGCCCAGGTTCCTTATTTTATTTGAAAATGTTTATCAATGTGCCTTTTGCCTTTGCATCACCGCCATTTGGGGAGATCTGCTCATTTCTCCAACACCCAGAGAGCCTGTAAAAATCAGCAGACGCCTGTTAGGTCCCTACTGTATACCACAAGCAACAAGCATCTATTAAGTACCTACTGCATGCCACAAGCAACATTTATTAAGCAACCACTGTATGCCACAGTCAACATTTATTATGCACCTACCCTATACCACAAGTAAAAGCATTTATTAAAAGCCTCCTGCATACCACAAATGAATAAGTATTTATTAAGTTGGTAGACTGCAATCTACCAATTTAATTAATATATTAATTAATGCATTTAATAATTAACATATTAAATAATTGATATGTTAATTAATAAAGTGGTAGATTATAATCAATAAGCATTTGTTAAGTTGCTACCATATACTACACAGATGCTGGGGATGCAAAGACAAAAACTAAACAATCCTTGCCTTCAGGAGGCTTGCGTTCTTTTGGGAAGAAGAAGAGTTAAGCTAAATGAACAAATAAAGCAATCAGACCCCGCAGCTCTCCTGAGAGGAAAGATTGGTTTCAACATATCTTCCCTGGCACTAAGATTTCGGAGACCAGACGTGCTCTCCTTTTGGGGTGTCCTGGATCCCTCTGACCATCTGGTAAACTCTGTGAACTCCTCAGAATAATGATTTAAATGCCTAAGATATAAATCAGAATGACAAGACCCAATTTTATAAAATGAATACTATGGAAATATTAACTAAATATCAGCAAAGTCAAGGTGGGGGAGCCCAGGGTTTCAGAGTCCTGGGCTTGCTCCAGAAGGGGCTAACGAGAGAGGGAACACCATCCATCCCACACATGATGAACTAATTTCCCTAAAGCATGAATCACAGGCTTGATGGGTAAATGTTTGTTGTTGTTGTTGTTGTTGTTTTTAAAGAACCCTCCCTTCTGTCTTAGCATCATTACTATATATTGGTTCCACAGCAGAAGAGCAGAAAGACAGTGGGGGTTAAGTTCCTTGCCCAGGGTCCCCCATCTAGGAAAGGTCTAAGGGCAGATTTGAACCCAGGACCTTTTATTTCTAGTTCTGACTCTCAATCCACTGAGCCACCCAGCGGCCCTCTAGGTGATGTCTTGTTGAGGGACCCTGTATGGGAGATTGCTGTATAAATATAGGCCATTCTTGATATCTAGGGATTTGATCAGTTGTCTCGGGGTGAGATGCTCAGGTTCCTTTCAGCTCTGAAATTCTGTGATTCTGTGAATCTGTCCCACATCCAGGACACTTTTCTTCCATCTGGGCCCTTCCTTAAGTCATCTATTTCCATCAGGTAGGAGAACAACATTCCAGGAGCCTCTAATAGTTTCAGGTTTAAGGTGGGGACCTTGGGTTGGGGGAGGGAACAGAAGAGGGGGCAGTCCCAGAAGGGGCCTCCTTGTTAGGGACATTCACATGCTCACGTAAGCCTGAGGAGCACAGAAAAGGAGGCAGCTGAATTATTATTTTTTTTTGCCCAGTTACCTTTGGGAGATGCCCTTCCCAAGGGGAAGCGGTCAGGTGGGTTTCATCACTTCCCCTGAGAAAGGTTTGATTCACTTCAGGCTCATTTCTCTTTGGCTGGGGCCTGGCCCAAAGAGTGTCCAGAAGATGGCCGGGCTCCCTGACATCAATCAGAAGGAGCCTCGGAGTCTCCTCCCCTCAGCTACCCCTGGACCAGAATCCTCTAGACTCCAGCCAGGTAAGTAAGTGGGGCTCATCCTGGTTGTCCCTCTGTCTGCCTACCTGCTCCTTGGCCAGGGCTGCTTCTTATCAGTCAGTGCTTGGGGAGCTGTCCACCCCTGGGGCTGAAGGACTCCTGCCTCCAGACAGTGCCAGCCTCTCACCACTGCTGCCCCTGGGACTATGCAAAATAAAAGGGACCCTTCTTTCACCTGCCATCCTTCCAATACTTTTTAACCTTCCTGGGCCTCAGCTTCCTCTAGGGAAAATGAGCAGCTTGGATTCCCTGGTCTCTGGGGTTCCTCCAGAGCAGCTCCAGGCTGGGCAGAATTGTAGTGAACCAGGAAAAAGCCCATTTGAGGGTCATGAAGATCAGTTTTGATTCAGCAACTTTCTTACTGTGTGGCTTTGGACAAGTCACTTGCCCTTTCTAAGTCTTGTAAATGAAAGAATTGAATTAGAAAACCTCTGCAGCCCTTCTGGTAAATGTTTTTTAAAAAATTAATTTTTATCAATTAACCATTTATTTTCTCTCCCTGTCCCCAGCGGAAAAAAAGAAAGAGAGAAAAGAAAACAGACAAAATAGCCACAATTATAGTTAATGGTTAATCTCTAGAGTCAAGCAAAACAAATTTCTACATTGATCACATCCAAAAATGCACACATGGCTCATTCTGTATATCGTGTCTGTCAGCCCTCTGGAAGGAGACAGGCAACATTGCTGCTAAACTTCTAGGAATCCAATGTAAACCAAGTTGATCTAGTTCAATCTTGTCCAACAAATATTTATTAAGCACCTACTGTGTGCGAAGCAGTCCAGAGCATGATAAGAATATGAAGACAAAACAAAAATTAGTTTCTGCTCTCCAAGTGTTTACATTCCACTTGGTAATCTTTTTTTTTTTTTTTTTTTTAACCCTTAACTTCTGAGTATTGGCTCCTAGGTGGAAGAGGGGTAAGGGTGGGCAATGGGGGTCAAGTGACTTGCCCAGGGTCACACAACTGGGAAGTGTCTGAGGCCAGATTTGAACCCAGGACCTCCCATCTCTAGGCCTGAGCTACCCAGTTGCTCCTACATTCCACTTGGGAGGATAAAATGTGTTTTGTCAATAGATTTTTTTTTTATTATATTGTTTTTTAAACAAAGATCCATTTTCTCTCCCTTACATTCTCCACCCACCCCACCCTAACTGAGAAAGCAAGAAAAACAAAATCCCTGTTACGGACAAATCTAGTCAAGGAAAACAAACTCCCTCATTGGCCATGTCCAAAATAATTCTGCTCAGTCTGTACCTTGAGTCCATCTCTTACCTCTCAGGAAGTGGGTGGGATATTTCATCATGGATCTTCTGGAGTTGTTTTGGTCATTGTGTTGATCCAAGCTCCTAAGTCTTTCCAAGTCTCTAAGCCTTTGTGATATTGTCGTTATTTTAAAAACTCTTCTGGATCCGCTCGCTTCTCTCTGCATTAATTCCTACGACTCTTCCCCAGTTGTTTTTTCCCCGAAAATATTCACTTTCTTCCAATAATATTGAATCACATTACTATAACCTAACTTGTTTGGTCGTTCCCCAATTGATGGCATCCCTTCATTTTCCAATTATTTGCCATCACAAACAGCTGTTAAATATTTTGGACTTAGAGGTTCTTTTCCTCTTTCTTTGATCTCTTTGGGGCATAGACTTACTATTGCTATCGAAGAGTACACACAGTTTAAAAGCTTTTTGGGCACAGTTCCAAATTACTTTCCAGAATGACTGGACCAGTTCCCAGCTCCACCAACAGTGCATTAATGTTTTTTTTCCTCCATGGCCCCTTCGGCATTTGTCATTTTCCTTTTTTGTCAATTTTGCCAAACTGAGGGGTGTGAGATGGAACCTGAGAGTAGTTTTAATTTGCATTTCTCTAATTATTAGCCATTTGGAGCCTTTTTTATATGGCTGTTGATAGCTTGGTTTTTTTCCCCTCTAAAAATGGCCTATTTATATCCTTTGATCATTTATCGATTGGAGAATGGTTCTTATTTTTATAAATTTGAATCAGTTCCCTACATAACTTAGAAATGAGACTTTTATCAGAGAAACCTGCAACAAAAATTTTTTCATCAGAAATATTTAAGGTTTGGGGGCAGCTGGGTAGCTCAGTGGATTGAGAGTCAGGCCTAGAGATGGGAGATCCTGGGTTCAAATCTGGCCTCAGACACTTCCCAGCTGTGTGACCCTGGGCAAGTCACTTGACCCCCATGGCCCACCCTTACCACTCTTCTGCCTTGGAACCAATGCACAGTATTAATTCTAAGAAGGAAGGTAAGGATTAAAAAAAAAAAAGAATATTTAAGGTTTTATTTCCAGTTTGGGGTTTTGTATGAATGCGCTCTCACAACAATGACCAATATAAAAGTATGTTTTGTATGATAATACGTGTATGGCCCAGCTCAAACTGCTTAGGATCTTAAGAGGGAGAGAAGGGAGGCAGGGTGACAGTGCATATCTTATAGTTTCAGAAAACCTACATTGAAAACAATTATTATATGTAATTTGGAAAATAAAATAACTTTGAAACAAATTTTTTTCACTATTTACTTGTTTCTCTTTTAATTTTAGCAGCATTGATTTGTTTCTGTAAAACCTGTTTATTTTTATATAATCAAAATTGTCCATTTTTCCTCCTCGATCCCCTTCCCCCCAATTTGTTTTCTGTCTTTCCCTCTCTTGTTTGGTCATGAACCAAACATAGACCCCTTCCCTTCCATAGATTTGACAGGTCATTTCTTCCCTGCTGCTTTCATTTGTTTATAATGTCACCTTTTGTTAAGTCCTGCACATATTTGGGCCCTTATCTGGGTATTCATGGTGAGATGTTGGTGTAGATCAGCGATTCCCAAAGTGGGCGCCATCGCCCCCTGGTGGGTGCTGCAGCGATCCAGGAGGTGGTGATGGCTGCAGGTGCATTTATCTTTCCTATTAATTGCTATTAAAAAATTAATTTCCAGGGGGCTAAGTAATATTTTTTCTGGAAAGGGGGTGGCAGGCCAGAAAAGTCTGGGAACCCCTGGCTAGACCTAGTTCCTGCTAGACTTTTCAGCTGTCTAATAGCGAGTTCTCTCACCTCAGTGGCTGCCATCTTGGGTTTATCAAACATTAGGCTCCACCCTACATCGGCCGCCTAATCTGTTCCACTGATTGGCTGCTCTGTGTCTAACCTGGTCTCCAGTTCTTTTGTTTGCTGCTGCTCTGGAATGGGCCTGCTGGTCTTCATTCCTCCCACTTTCCTGCCCCAATATTTCCTGGAGATTTCCTTCTGCTCCTGCAGATGAATGTTGTTTCTAGTAATGTACTGAAGCTCTGATTCTTGGTACTTTGGCTGGCACGGCACGGACTAAGCAGGCTGACTTGGGTACTCCTGGAATGCCATGAAGGAATGAGCAATTACTGAACGCTTCCCATGTGCCAAGGCCTGTGCTGGGCACCAGACAGGAACAGAAAATGGAGACGGGTTCTGCTCCTCAAAACCTCACATTCTGACATGGGAGGGTGGAAGGAGATGATGCAAGTCGGGCCCGGAGCTCCTCAGGGGAACGCCGTGAAGTCACAAGTCGAAGCTGGCTGGAGCCTCATCCTGAAGGACTTCCATGCGACCAGGAGGCCAGTTTCTTCTATCTCTCCATTCAAAAGCTGGTGCTTTGCCTCCTACAGTGGATCAAAGACCCTGAAGCAGTAAATTGTATTTTATTTCAGTTTCTATAATCCACCCTCGCTTTCCCCTCAGCAAATTCCGGGGTGTCTAGCCCTGTGTTTCTCCACCTGGTAACTGGGCCACACCTTCCACAGTTGGGTAAACTGGATTGAAGGAAGATCTGATTGCAAATAAATAATGGCTGTGGAGCAAACAAGTCAGAAGTACCGCAGCCCTGGGGGAAGAACCTTCCTAAAGCTGCTGCTGCTGCTGCGTGACTTTGGTCAAGTCACTTGGCCTCTCTGAGAGTCTCGTTATCCTCCTCTGTGTGTAGCTGCTCCCTCTTGGACTACTCCCCAACTCCTACTTGCAGCGGACTGTTGGGCCCTCAGAGGGCTGCAGGGTTCTCTAGGTGTGATGTTCGCAAGCCCCCATTCGGTGTGGTCTCCAGTGACTATCAATCAATCAACCTGTGCAAATGGAATTAGCTCGAGCCCATTAATAGTCAAAAATCCACTCAACCCAGGCGTGCTAATGATGTCACCCTAACGTCCCTTAGTGGGGAGGGGAGACGAGTGACCCACACGTGACAATAAGTAACAAATCAAGAACAAGGGACGGCCCTTTGGGCAGTCCAAATCAATGTAGAAACTGCCATTTGTCCATTTGAATTAGAGGTGGACCACAGGAAGTGATGAAAGACACTATCTCTTTAAGTATGTGACTCACTTCCTGTGGAGGAGTTGCTGAACTGGGAGCAGAAGCATCTCCTGAGACCGCAGAACGCTTCCACTCTGTATTGTCATGTGGCTAAGTTAGGCTGACTTCCTTGGCCTGGCTGGGCCGCTTCCAAACTCTGCCTATCTGGCTGTTAGGCCTTGCAGCTTACAGCTTCATTTATTTAGCCTTTTAACCTTCTCTCTCCATCCAGGCCTTTGGCCTGGACTAGCCTCTCCCTTTCTCTTTATTCCTACTTTTTACCTACCAGATTATAAATAAACTCCTCAACCCGATGCTGACTTAGGTCTGATTTAATTACGGAATCAACCTGAATTGTTGATTCCTGGCGGCCACATATTTTAATATATATCTATAAATACCTAAATTTTCCTTCTTTACAAACCAGAGCTAAATAGTTTCTTAAAAGATGTGTTTACTGAGATGGTTTAGTTCAGTGTATTTGACACAAAAAACATCCTCCCCAAAGTCCAAGACAGCCTCTTCCACAAGGACTGACAGACTATGGGGGAAATGAGCTCGAGCTAAGAGAGCATGTATGGCAAAGGGGGAACGCCCAGGCCCTCAGTGGAAGGAAGTGTTTTTCTACTCATGAATTCCCGTGAGGTGTATCTAGGCCTCAGGAAGATAACGGGGTAGCTTGGTGGCACATTGGATAGAGCACTGGGCCTGGAGTCAGGAAAACTCATCTTTGGGAATTCAAATCTGGCCTCAGACACTTCTAGATGAGTGACTTTGGGCAAGTCACTTCAACCTGTTTGCCTCAGTTTCCTCATCTGCAAAATGAGTTGGAGAAGGAAATGGCAAACCACTCCAGTATCTCTACTAAGAAAACCCTAAATGAGATTGTGAAGAGGCAGAAAAAATTGAACAACAACAAAATAGGTAAGTGGGGTCCTTGCATCCTTAGATCGCTGGAGAGTCCATGGAATTCTTGGTGTAGAGCTGGTTGGGACATAAGAAATCATCTTGGGATGCTAATATGAATTTAGTTTTGAACAATAACTCATGTTTGTGTGGCATTTGAAGGTTTCTCAGCTGCTTTACATTTCTTATTTCATTTGATCCTCACATCAAAAACTCTTATCTCCATTTTACAGATGAGGAAACTGAGGCACACAGAGGTTGTCACTTTCCTCGGCTCACATGGCTAGTAAGTGACCAAAGCAGGATTTGAATCCAGATCTTCCTGACTCCAATTCGAGCACTCATCTCCTTCCTCTTCTGGGTCTCTTTTTCTGGTGAGGAGACACATTCAGAGAGATCCACAGGAAGAGAGTAAGAGGGCAGTAAAGATAGTGAAGGGCCTTCAGACTTCCCTCAGTGAAGATGACAACTTGGAGACAAAGGAGGACGTGGGGGCTGGAAGAGCTGACTCTCATGGGGAGAGGGATTAGTCTTCTTGGCCTCATAGGACAAGGCTGAGAATGATGGGTAGAAGTGACAAAGAGGTAAATTTAGGCTTGACATCAGGAATTACTCCCTAATGAGAGCTCTCCCAAAGTGGCCGGATCTGCCCCAGCTCTCTCTAGGGGCCTCCAGGAGAAAGCTGGATGATCCCTTGCCAGTGGTGATGACGAAGGGCTTCCTGCTCAGGGAGGGGAATGAGTGGGTGTCCTCTGAGCCCCCTTCCACCTCCCAGGGGCTGTGATTCGGAGCCGAAGAAGGAAATGGCAAACCACTCCAGTATCTCTGCCAAGAAAACCCTCAATGGGGTCATGAAGAATCAGATGAGACTGAAAGCAACTGAAGGACAAAAAGAATTTAACAGTGGAGTAGCGTGCTAGGGTATGCCCTGTTTGGGAAAGCTGTGCGCAGGGGGATTGGAATCCGTGACCCTGGGAAGAGGCAAGAAGAAACGGGCACCTGATGGGTCCTTGGAATGGGGCTGGCACCCAGGCTCCCGGAGGGAGGAAGATTTGGAGGCTGTTGGTATGATCCAGGTAAGTGGTAAGGAAATGGACAGGGAGGAATGAATAGTTTGTACCCTGGGGAGCCCACCCCAGGGCGCCCCTTTTCTCCTCTGGAGGGTGAGACATGCGCATCTGAATGCTTTGCATCATTCCAGAGGATGTCACCCATCTGAGGAGGAAGGAAGGAGGATGAAATGGGACTCATCAGTACTACAGCTGGAAGCAAATCAAGCCAGTCTGCGCCCAGTGCCCGCCAGGAGTGGTGCCGCATGAAGTCATGGATCTATTTTGGGGCAGAGACAGCTTCGAATTCTAACGGCTTCTCTCCATAAATGACGGCTGGGCTGTAGAGCCATTTGTCTGTCCACCATGGAGGCCCTTGGTCTGCGGTCCAAAGGACCTGCCAGGAGAGAAAGCTCAGCCTGCCTTCATGGGAAGACTCTTCCTAGCTGAGTGACCCTGGGCAACCACTGGCCTCAGTTTCCTCATCTGTCAAAGGAGCTGGAGAAGGAAATGGGAAGCTGCCCCAGGATCTTATTCGAGTGACCCTGGGCAAGTCACTTAACCCCGTCTGCCTCAGTTTCCTCATCCGTCAAAGGAGCTGGAGAAGGAAATGGCAAATCATTGCAGGATCTGCCAAGAAAGCCCCAAATGTGGTTATGAAAGGACGACGTGACTGAACACCTCGACAACAGGATACAATCAACAGGGAACTGAGAGGAGTTGGGGAGCCTTGAGATTTTAGTGGGGATCTAAAGGCAACCGGGGAGATCCGTAGCTAGAATGGAGGACGATGATCTGGGCCAGCCAGCCAAAGCTCCAGGAGCTAAGACGGAAAGTGTCGGGGACAGAGCGGAGGCTCGCTGCCCCTGGGTTGGAGCTGGGGAGGCTGCCCAGGAAGGGCTCTGAATGCCAAACAGAAAGTTCTGTATTTGATCCTGGACACCATAGGGAGTCCCTGGAGCTTGATAGGGAGGGGGCGACACGGTCAGTTCGGCATTTAGTGGCTGAATGGAGGAGGGACTAGGTGAGGGGAGCCTTGAAGCGGGCAGACGCACCAAGGGGCTACTGCAATAGTCCCAGCATTCGGGGATGAAGGTCTGTACCAGTGGGGGCTGCAGCGTCAGAGAAGGGGGTGTATTTAGGAGAGGCTTCCAAGGAGAGCTCGACGGATCTTGGCAACAGCTTGGACGTGAGGGAGAGACTGAGGATGATGCCTCAGATGGAAACCTGGGGGATGGTAATAGAGACCTTGGACAAGTCACCTTCCTGAGCCTCAGGGTCCTCATCAGGAAGATGGGCACAATGATGCTTGCATCACCTGCCTCTGAGGTTACCTGTGGGTGAGCACGATAGAAATGTGAACTCCAATGATTATTTTGAATAAAGTAATCAGGGGGAGAAAGACGTAAGTCAGTCCCAGGGAGTTCAGGGTCAGTTGGTGTTCTGTCCAGTAGTGTGTGAGAGGCCCGAGCTTTATGGTGCATATACTAGGAAGCACCTGCCTGATTAAAATGCTTCCTCTTCCAGAGAGCCTCCCCAGATTCTCCAGGCAATGACTTTTGCCCTTGGAGAAGCACTGCTGGATCCTGAGTCTGATCTCAGCTCTGATACTCACTGGCTGTGTGACCCTGGGGAAGTCCCTTTATCTTTGTGGGCCTCATTTTCCTCCTCTGTAAAATGGGGGGATCGAAGCTGGTGATTTCCAGATCCCTTTCTGTTCTACTATTTTATATTAATGTTGTTGTTCAGCATCTCTTCAGGGAGTTTTCTTGGTGGAGATTCTGCACTGGTTTGCCATTTTCTTCTCCAGCTCATTTTACTGATGAGGAAGTGGAGGTAAACAAGGTTAAGTGACTTGAGCAGGATCATCTGGTTGGTAAGTGTCTGAGGCCGGATTTGAATTCAGGAAGATGAGTCTCTGCTCTATTTGCTGCAGCACCTCGCTGCCCTAATGATGACTCTACCTTACAAGAATCAGCCAACATTTGAACCCAGGTCTCCTGACTCCTGTCGCCTCTTTGAATGCTTTATAAATTCTTGCATGAACATGAGCTTGTGCGAATGAATAAATATCTTACAGGGGCAGCCAGGTGGCTTAGTGGGTAGGGAGCCAGACCTAGAGACAGGGGTCCTGGGTTCCAATCTTAGTATCAGTTCTAAGCTGAAGGGTTTAAAATGTGTGTGTGTAACCTCCATTGTGTGCCTCCTAAGTCATTTATCTTATCGTTATCAGCAGCGCCCCAAACTTACACGTTATTAGAGGGATTTAGATTCGAATTGGAAGGGATCTTGGACATTCCAGCCAAATGGCGGCTCCCTGAGGGCAGAGATGGGCCTTTCTGGCTTTATTTCCCGCAGCTAGTATGGTGCCTGCTAAGGAGCAGCCCGTGCTCAGCTGAAGTGATTCACCTTGAGACAGGAAACTGAAGCCCACAAAGGGATAACGGCTTATCCAAGGGGATAGAGCCAGGAAGAGGCGGAGAGCTGGATCCACAGTCCAAAGACCTGGTTTCAGATCCTGCCTCTTCTGCTCACTGGCTAGGCTTTTGAGTCCACACTCAGCACTCTCTCTACTATCCATCCAACGTCTCTCCCATCTTCTCCCCAACCCCGACCCAAGTCCTAACTTTCATTCCCAATTCAATGGCCAAACTCCTCAGGGATTGGAACCAACCTTTCATCTTAGGAAAGCGACTTCCCCCCTCTGGGTATCCATTTCCTTCTCTGTAAAATGAAGGACTGACCGGTCAGAGGGTCTCCAAAACAGCTTTCCGCTTGTGGAAATCCATGACTTATCATTTCCCAGCTTTAAAAAAAGGAAGTAGGAGGCAGCTGGGCAGTGGATAGTCAGGCCTGAAAATAGGAGGTCCTGGGTTCAAATCTGGCCTCAGACACTTCCCAGCTGTGTGACCCTGGGCAAGTCACTTAACTCCCATTGCCGAGCTCTTACTGCTCTTCTTAGAACTTGTACTCTATTGATTCTAAGATGTAAAGTCAGGGTTTAAAAATAAAAAAGAAGGAAATAGGTCTCAGGTCAAGGTTGCAATTGGCTTAGCTAAGGTGGGATGACCCCTGGGGGTGCTAGAGAGGCCTTCTGCATGTCCCTGCTCTACTTAGACCCCACTATGCCCCCCAGTTTAAAAAACTGTTAAGATTTTCAGTATAGGGGGCCATTGGGTAGCACAGTGGATTGAGAGCCAGGCCTAGAGATGGGAGGTCCTAGGTTCAAATCTGGCCGCAGACACTTCCCAGCTGTGTGACCCTGGGCAAGTCACTTGACCCCCATTGCCTAGCCCTTACCACTCTTTTGCCTTGGAGCCAATACACAGTATTGACTCTAAGATGGAAGGTGAGGGTTTAAAAAAGAAAAGAAAAAAAAGATTTTCAGTATATTTGGGGTCCTTTGCTTTTGCTGTTGACCACCTTGGAGTATTTTTTAGCACCTGAGTCTCAGCCTCAAAAGGTATGGCTAGTTGTGTCACCTGGACATATTTATTTTTCAAATCTTTACTTTCCAGTTTAGTAACAACTTTAAGACAGAAGGGCAAGGGCTAGGCAAAGGGGCTTAAGTGACTTGCCCAGGGTCACACAGCCAGGAAGGGTCTGAGGCCAGATTTGAATCCAAGTCCTCAGACTCCAGGCCTGGGACTCTATCCACTGTGCTACTTAGCTGCCTCTGACATATTTATTTTTAATTCTCATTTTGTCTACGTGTGACATAGAGGCAAGTTGTCAACAGCTTCTCATCTGGAAAGTGGGCTCAAGAATTCTGACCTGCCCTACCCATGTTGGTGATGCCTCGTGCTCTGATGGCTCTTCTCCAAGCACTGGCATTCCAGAGGGTCTTTAGGGCTATAAACACTATTTACCAGGCAGAAACCAAAGCACAGAGCTGGGTGATCTGGCCAAAGTCCAAGCAGGCAGAGGATTAGATCTCTAGGTCCGAGTCAGGGCAGGACTCCCTCAGCTCATGTGACGTTCTGGAACCTTGTGATTTGGCCGAGGCGGACCCGGTTCAGTTAGTTGTTATTAAGAGGTGCAACACGGTGAACTCGGTGGGCCAGAGTGTGGATGGACCAGAGCTTGTCCCTTCTCTTTGAAGTGTCTGCCAAAGTAGGGAGTTGGCTCCTCAACGGGCTAGACTCAGGCGAGGCTCGCCAAATACCATTCCCTGGGCTGGCCCAGTAAGAGTCCCCAGGCTCCCGGGTAGAGGGGAAGCCCTAATAAATGAGTACTTGGTCCCTGCTGACTAATTCACCCACACTGGGGTCAGAATTTCAGAGTCAGAAGGGACCCTGTCCCTTGGCCACTGCACACGCAGGCTACCCACGTCCCCCTAAGGATCTCGGGAGTGGAAGCCACTTTGTCCCAAGGCACCCCAGTTCATCGTTGGACAGCTTTGATTGTGAGGAAGATTTTCTTCAAATCCGGCCTTCATTTGCCTCTCCAGTTTCCACAGGAGGTCTTCCCAGCAGGGTCAAGCAGAGAAATTCTTCCATGTCACAGATTCTCTTTTCTCTGCCCTTCACTAGGGCTGTCGGATTGCTCCCAGGGCAGGGAGGCTTTGAACCATGGAGGACAACCAGGCCTTTCCATCTGCCCTTCTTCTACACGGTTCCCCGCACCGTCATCTCACTCGCTTAGATAATCGGAGAACCCTAAGCCTTGCTGTCCTCACCATGGCTGCTCACCACCATGGATATCTGGGTCTTTCTATGTGCCCTGATGCTGAGCTCTCTATTGTGGGTTGTTCTCCCCCAACTGTGTCATTTAAAATTTCTGGGGTTCTATATAGAGCTATTTGGGGCTCATTTGAGCTTTTAAATGACAAACTTCCTGTGGACACTTTGAAACTACATTTTCCATGGTCCAACGGGTTTCCTGTTTTGGATGACGTCTTCAAGGTAAAGCCCGGCTTTAAATATTGGGAAGTTGGGCTTGACGGTCTCTTTTGCTATGCAGACAAGATGAGGGAAGGTAGGGAACGTAATGGCTGAGGCAGCAATTTGAAATTTTTACAGGCGGGTGATCGATTTTATTCTACCAACATGGGCCTAAATAAAATATAAGTTTTCCTCATAATATCAGCCTTTATCATTTTTAATCATTATACAACAAGAGTCTGAGATCCTGCCTAGCATGGATTTTCTCCCTTTTGGCACATTATTACTGTTGTTGTTGTTCAGTTGTCTCAGTCATGTTTGTTTGACTCTTCATGGCCTTATTTGGGGTTTTCTTAGCAAAGAAACTGGAGTGGTTGGTCATTTCCTTCTCTAGTTCATTTTACAAATGAAGAGACTGAGGCAAACGGGGTGAAGTAATCTGCCCAGGGTCACATAGCTAGTAAATGTCTAAAGCTGAATTTGAACTCGGGTCTTCCTGCCAGGTCCAGTGCTCTGTCCACTGTATCCCCTTGGCACATAGAGTTCAATAAATGTTTTTTCTTTCATTCACTCATTCAATGAAGATCACTATCATAGTCTATGGGGGTCTTCTGTTCTCCTGGCTAATCATCCCCAGATCCTTCAAATGATTTCTAGTGACATGGACTCAAGACCCTTCACCATCTCAGCTGCTCTCCTTGGGAAAATCTTCAGCTCATCAATGCCTGTCCTAAATGCTGGCACCCAGAAGTGAACACAGTCAGAGAATTGTAAAGCTAGAAGAGATTGCACTAGATCTCTGCTCCAACTTATACCTGTAATATACTGTCTGCTAGGTCTATGTTGTCGAACCTATGGCACGCGTGCCGGAGGGGACTGCTCTGTTCCCCCTCCACACCATGCCTGAGGACATTTTTCGCTTCACACACCCCTCCCTCTGCCCAGCAGCCCAATGAGAGCGCTTCCTCCATCCCCTGTCTGTGGTAAGGGGGAGACTCAAATATGTCTGGAGGGTGCCTCTTAGGAACTTGGACTTTAAAAGGTTTGCCATCACTGCTAGGCGATCATCCTGGTCTCCATCTGCCATCAGTCTCCAATGAAGGAAAGTCCACTCCTTCTACATACAACCCCTTAGATGAGCTCTGATCAGGCCAGACTATAGGAGGGGCACAATCCTTGGAAGCTCTAGCTTACCGATGCCCCAAATCAAGCCTTTTGGGCTACCATGTCACCAAATGAACAGCTCCCGATTTGAAGATCGTCTCATAAAAGGGTGCCCAAGAAATTTTACTATCATTAAAAAGTGAAGTAGCGTGGCCAAGGTACGAGTACAGGGAAAACTTAGCTTCGGGTCCTATTCTTGCCCCAATGAGCTGTACAACCCCAAGGGCAAATGACATTAAATCCATCTTTAGGAAGATGTTAAGAGTCATCAGATCCAGGAATTGAATTTCGTGACCTCTACAGCACTTTCCAACAGTAGAGTTCCATCAAGGTATAGAATCCAGTTCTCTGATCATGAAACGGGGGCAGCTATGCACCCCAAATCAGGCGGGGGCTATTACAGCACTCAAATCTTGGAGCCAGGAGTCCAGGTCCAGGTTTGATGGTGACCCTGGCCTATGCCACTCTTTTATCTCTCCCCCCATCACGAAGACAGCTTGGTGACAAGGTGGAGAGAGCCCTGGACTTGAATCTCATGGTTCATGAAATCTGAGAAATAAGACATTTATGAAATCAGTTAAAGTGAAGGAAATAACGTAGGAAACATTCGCGGCACCAAAACCTAAATGGTAACTGACCTCCGAAAACTTTTTAACCCCCAGTTAGCCCCTTGGTTTCGAGAGGCAACAGGGGAGGGACACAGCAAGTCATTTAGGTGAGGGTTTTACAAAGAAGGGTTCAAAGCAGCCTCTGCTTAATCATTTCCCTGCATCCTGGGAAAGCTCGTCTCCGAGTACGGTTTTCTCAGTGTAGTTACAGAAGGAACAGTAAAACCTGGAACCAAGAATCTTGCCATCATGAACAGACTCCAAGAGCTCAGCACTTGGCTGCCATTTTGCCACATTTCTCATCTCTTCCTCTGCTCCTCGGTGACCACAATCTTGCATCTCGTCACTCCCTTCCTCTTGGCAGATGGAAAGTATCCATCAGAGACTCTGGCCTTCATAACATGACCATGGGGTGGAGCTCACGCCCAACTCGAGAGAGTCCCCAGAATTTCCCCCATGAATGATGTGCCACAAGCGCACAAGTGGTCCCCCACCTCCCGAACACCTGCTCTGCCCATCGCACTGGGCCACTGTGAGGAACCAAGATCTCCGTTTCCTCATCTGTAAAATGGAGAGAAGACCCATACTGTCTGGTTTGACAGGCTGCTGTGAGGAAAGGACTTTGCGAACCTTGTCGCCTGACAGAAAAGTGACCTATTAGGATGCCCATGGGCTCTGGGCATTGGTGCCCCTTCCTTCCCAGACTGCCCTTTCCCGAGGCCCAGAAGGCACCCTTCCCAGGTCTGATCTCCTCCCACCAGGCTGCAGGGAGGAGCATGTTGACAATGGAACTTCTTGCTGGAGGAACAGGTCTGGCCAGGGTGTGGCTTATTTTCCCATCCTCCCCTCCAGATAGAAACGTGGGCTGTGTTTAGCCCGTGAGAGGAAAGCTTCTGTCATCACCTGGGGATTTTCCAAGCAGAGAAAGGCCTTCGGTTTGGAACAACAGAGCGGACAGCATCTCTCCCTTCTCCCGTGTCAGCTGCATGACGATTTCTCTCGTTCCTCCCGTTTTTCTAGAGCATTTTGTCTGGATTTTCTCTTTAACCCTCCCGACTTCCTACCTCACATCACACTTGATTTTATACCTCATCACATTAAAGGATCTCTAGCATAGGAAGTGGCATGATAGAGAGAAGGCTGCCTTTGGAGTCAGAAGACCTGCGTTCAAGTCCACCGTCGCTGGGTGGCCATGGACGAACCCCTGATGACCTCTCTGAGTTCTAGGCTACTATCCGGGTGTCTAAGTTCTTGCCACATTGATGATCTGTACCAAGGAAGGGAACATTCTACATTGATGAAACCACAAGTCCAGACCCCAAAGGACAGGACTGTAAAAGTTTCAGGAATTTCTCTTCCTTTGACCTCACAGTGATTTTCAGACATTCCTCGCCCTTTGTCAGCTTTTCTTGCAACAAAGGAAAAAATAGTTCAGCAAAACCAATGTATACTTTGATCGCATCTGACAGCGTTTGCCCCATTCCATATCCATAGTCCCTCACCTGGTCAACAAAAGGGTGGTGGGGGGGGGTGTAATGCTTATTTCTTCTTTGACTGTAGGATTCCTTTTTTTTTTTTTTTTAACCCTTAACTTCTGTGTATTGGCATCTTGGTGGAAGAGTGGTCAGGGTGGGCAATGGGGGTGAAGTGACTTGCCCAGGGTCACACAGCCAGGAAGTGTCTGAGGTGGGATTTGAACCCAGGACCTCCCGTCTCTAGGCCTGACTCTCAATCCACTGAGCTACCCAGCTGCCCCTTGACTGTAGGATTCTAATGCTGAAGGGGACTCTGGAGAAATCTAGTGTCACCATCCCCATCCCCTTCGGTAAAAAGTAAGTCTGGATTTCAAGATGTGAATCGACTCACTCAAAGTTATGCATTCAGCATATATCAGAGTCTGGATTTGAACCCAGGGCTCTCAACTCCAAATTCAGGACTCTTTGCATTATACTGTGCTGCTTCAGATTGTAAGTTTCTCAAGGGAGGGAGGGAGGGAGGGAGGTATTTATTAAGCACCTACTATATGCCAGGCACTAAGCTAAGCACTTTACAAATATTATCTCATTTGATCCTCAGAGCAACCCTGGCAGGCAGGTGCTAGTATTATCCGCATTTGACTAATGAGGAAATTGAGGCAGATAAAAGTTAAGTGACTTACTCAGAATCACACAGCTAATCAGGGTCTGAGGCAGGATTTGAATTCAGGTCTTTCTAACTCCAGGCCCAGCACCACTAACTGCTTCCAAGCAAGGACAGAAGCGGTTGTTGTCCTTATTTACCTCCATCACTAGGCATTTGCACCTCTGGTTGGGACACAGGCAAGATGCCATCGCTCTGGACCTCAGTTTCTTCACCTGTAAGATGAGGTGACTGAACCGGCTGCCCCCTGAGGTCCCCTTTTAGCCCTCCATGGAAGCCTCTCCAGTTATTCGAGGTATAATCAAGAGGGAATACAATTGGGAAAGTGGATCCGTTTATGAGTCTAATTTCCTCACGAGATGAACAGAAGGTGCCAAGATGCAGCCAGACTTAGGAGGCTGCCGGACCTCGGGTCAGGACTGGGTACCAAACGTGGCCTTTACGATCCTGATCCCTTTTCTCTAAGTGCTGCCATCTCTGACGGGAACTCGGGGTCATGGCGGAAAACGGGCCTCGGCCGGCTTCCAAGGGATGGGAACGCTTCGGAATGGTGAGGGCTGGAAACCAGCGGCCGTCACCGGCCGAGGAGCCCTGCAGGATTCCAAGCGACGTCACCCTTCTGATTGGAAGATGAGATGAAATCCGGCCGAGCGCAATGCCATCCCCCTTTAGAAGAGCATTTCCTGGGGAGGGCGCCGCCACCCACTGCTCTTCCGGGCCACTCGGCCAGGCCCCGGGCGTTTCCGTGACCTTCTGAGCTTCCGCTAGGAGGAAACTTGGAATGATCAAATTCCATAAAGCCATACGAGAGGCCCGGCCGGCCGTCTGACTCGGTGGGGAGCGCAGAGCCCAGGACAGCAGGCTGGTCCCCGGGGCCCAGAGCAGGCGCAGAGACGTGACCGTCACCTGGGCGATGGCCACTTTTCAAAGGAACCACCCGGTTACTCAAGATGGCCGGCTCTAGGAGCCTTGGCTGACGGGGAAGCCGCTGGCAGAGACCTACGTCAAGAGCGTTAGCCCTTCGGCGGGACCCGAGCCCTGAGAAGAGGAGGCGGCCCGTTCGGAGCGCCTGCTCGGGGGACGGGAGGATGCTCTGAGCCTCAGAGGCGTCCGCACTGGGCAAAGCCGTCCAGGGTCCAGCTCCTTCCACGGTCCTCCCTGACGAGCTCCGAGGCCTAGAGCGGGGCCGGACTACTGGCTCTGGCCACCACTGGCTGGTGTGACGGTGGGAAAGACATGGAACTCACTGGGGATTCAGTCTTCTCAGGACAACATGCTGGTCTAGAGGGATGGTTGTAAGCATCGTAGGAGGACGACGGGATGATGGGAGCTAGACGGGGCGCTCTGTCCCTCCCTGCCTCCCCCAAGCCACCATTTCACAGAAGAGTCTCGTGGGTCAAGCCAATAAAGTCCAGTATTTAGAGTCCGAAAGTCCTGAGTTCAAGTTTGAGCTCATACACTTACTAGCTAAGTGAACCTGGGCAAGTCACTTATCTTCCATTTTCCTCCCTTTTATCATCTATTGGTAATCAAGGAACAAACATTTATTAAGCGCCTGCTGTATGCCAGGTCCCGTAAATGTGGATAATACCAGCATCTCCCCACCCTGGGTGGTCCAGGATGAAAAGAAATCTTTTTTTTTTTTACTTTTTAAAAAAAAATTTTTTTAAACCCTTGTACTTCGGTGTATTGTCTCATAGGTGGAAGAGTGGTAAGGGTGGGCAATGGGGGTCAAGTGACTTGCCCAGGGTCACACAGCTGGGAAGTGGCTGAGGCCGGGTTTGAACCCAGGACCTCCTGTCTCTAGGCCTGACTCTCACTCCACTGAGCTACCCAGCTGCCCCCAGAAATGAAATCTTAATGGCAAAAACTCAGGGGCCTCCGAGGCAGTAAATGCTAACTGAAAAAGAAAAAGCTGAGGAAATGGTTTCTGGGAGTTGGCGACTTGCCCCGAGGCCGTTCAGGGCACTCGCTGGGGCCCCAGAGCTGGTGGTTTTCTTTTTTTTCCCCAGAAGCAGCGATTCCGAGACAATGCGGGGCTGTGAATCATTGCTGGGGCTGCGGAAGCACGTTATGTCCACCATCTCACGGGAAACCTGGGCGCGCTGCGCCAACGGGGCCTTTCGGAGTCATTCAGTCCCGATTTACAGAGTGACTAAGATTCAGCTGAACAAGGGGCAGCAAGCAGGGTGGCTCAGGGGGTGGAGAGTCAGGCCCGGAGACGGGAGGTTCTGGGTTCAAATTTGAACACAGACCTTGCGGAGCGGTGTGACCCTGCGCGAGTCACTTCATCCGCCTAGCCCAGCCCTTCCCGCTATTCAGCGGTGGAACCAAGAGTTGAACTCGGTTCTCAGACAGGAAGAAGACGGGGTTCAAGAAAAAGAAAAGGAAGCAGCCGGGGGCACTTCCTGCCCCGCCCCTCCCTCCCCTCCTGCTGCCCCCCGAGCATCTCCCCGAGTTACGGGCCAGCGGCTCGTTACACCGAACTGAACCCGGGGCTGCTCCCGCCACTGGCTCCTGCCCACCTTCCCGGGCTCGGGCCCTCCTCAGGGCCCGCCGTGCCGCCCCGGGGAGCGCCTCCGCAGCCCAGGCTGCCCTCGTCCGTCACTCACTGTTGCAGAGCGCCCTCTGGTGGCCCATCCGGGGCTCCTCGGCCTCGGCTCTTCTTTCGAATCCCGCAGTCAGAGCCGGAAGGGGCCTCCGGCCAGGTGGCCGAGGCCTGTCACGTGGGCTCCGAGCGCGGGAGGGCCTCTGGAGGGGGCCGCCTCCTTCCTCAGCTGCCCTTTCCCGGTGAGGGAAGGCAGTTTCCGCCTTTGCTGCCAATTCCCAGGCGGCTCCGTGTTTCCAGACAAGACCGCGCTGGACGAGAACGACGTCGTGTTTCAGGCGGAAAGGCAGGACGAGCCGAGCATCCAGCATCCCGGCTCTTTAAGAGGATCGCGGCCAACGCGGACATGGGACAGAAGAGAAAACCGACGTCCAGAGAAGGCACTTGCAAATAGAGGCAAGTGGGCGAGGACGAGGCGCCAAGTCCTTGGGGAAGAGCTCGGGATCGCACTGGCAGAGAACTTGCCAGGGTTCCAGAGCTAGCAAGTGACCCAGGCCATGCTCTCTTCTCTCTTCATCCTTTCTAAATCGGAATGTCGCCAACACGAAACAAATGGGAAACTTCTGTGTCTTGAGGATAAAAATACGGAATCCTCAACCTGGCCTTCAAAATCCTACAGGAGGCAGGAGCTATGTAGTGAATAGAATCAAGCCCAGAAACAGTAGGTCCTGGGTTCAAATGTGACCTCAGACACTTCCCAGCGGGGTGACCCTGGGAGAGTCACTTAACCTCTGGCACCTACCACTCTTCTCCCTTGGAACCAATACATATTATTAATTCCAAGTCAGAGGGTAAGAGCCTAAACTAAAAGAAAGTCCTACACAATGTTTCTCCCTTGCCGTTGGTATTTCTCTCCTGTATACATTCTCCCTAATGCTCTATCTCCTGCCTCCATACCAGTCCAGCAGGGTCCCTGGCAAACGTCAGCTCCTTGGTAAATTGTTCTTGTTGAATGGAAACCAGAAGTGCTTGGCCATCAGAAATGAAAGAAGGAAAAAGAAGGGTCTGGTGGGAAGCCGCGGCTCCCATTTCTAACCCACCCTCTCCTCTGAGCTCAGGATCCCAGCGGTCAGAGAAGCTCCTGGACAGGCCGAGTTCTCTGGCTTAACACTTGGAAGAGAAAACTTCCAAGCAAAGGTAGAATTTCAGGTGGACAGAAGGGACAAACAAGCCTAGACACCAGGAAGAGTAAAGACAGAGAGGCAAGGAAGGTAGGATTGGGATGAGTTCAGAGGCGACTCTGCAGAGGGGCTTTCCAGGGAGATCTCTTGGGGTCTGTATTAAGCCTTCCAGTCCCAAGGATAGAAACATTAATTTGGAAGGGTAAAACATGCCGAGATGTAGAATCCTGGGAAATGAGGTTCCAGTAGAGAATGGCCAAAGTTCAGAAGAGTCTTATTGACTGGGAAATCTGAATGAACCAGCTTGGGCAGGAATGGTCAGGAACCACTTAATGGTTCACAGCCAAGTTGGATGAACTAGTAATGATCCTTCATGGAATTAGCATGGCTCCGGACCCCCCTATCTGACCTGGGGAGCCCTGGCAGCCTCCCTCAATAGAGGTCCAGTAAGGGCTGCAGCCCAGTCAGTTAGCTCTGGAGATTCTCATCCCCAGAGGCCAGCCACCAGGCCTCCCAAGCAGCAGAGATTTCTGGGGATGCAAACACTGCCTGACCCAGCCCAGCTCGGACCTGGAGAAGCAATGGCTCGGGGCCCTTTTTTACTTTCAGGCCACCTGAGCTCCTTTTCTCTTCCTTCCTTCAGTAGGGAAACGGATACAAACTCCCAAGCAGCTCAATTTGGTGCCAGAGACAGTAAGCAGTGAACTGGTTCAGTTGCTCCCTTCTGCAGGTACCATCCCTGTTGGGGGAGGGGGGGCTCACAATGATGGCAGGTCTAGGAGGAATGGGGCACACGGGCTGGATGAGTGCTCCTCTGGAATGGGTCTGTGCTCAAGTATAGCCAACCTGGATTTCCCAGTCCCTCTCCACACGGAGATTTCCCAAATTCTTGGTTTCTGGTTAGTTTTCCTGCCCTAATCTCTCTCCTCCAATCTGCCCTCCCCCTGGCAGACTTGACCCTGTTTGGTGCTGAAGGTCTTCCTAATCTCTCAGGCTGATTTCATAGGCCCCAGCATTCCTGAATACTCTGGCCTAGGCATTTGGGCCTACTTGCTCTGCCCTGAGCATGACATTCCATTTCCAGCTTCTACACAGGGTCAGTCTGTGCTGCCACCTAACAGGGAGCACCTTTCTGATACCTTTATTAGTGACCTCTTCTGCCCACAAAATTCCCTTGTATTGTTGATCAGTGCTTTTTCCTTGGGGTTCAGAACTCTACTCCTAGCTCTGGGAACAACTGTCTGGCACGCAGCGGGTGCATGATAAATGTTTGTTGAATAGGGGCAGCTGGGTAGCTCAGTGGATAGAGAGCCAGGCCTAGAGACGGGAGGTCCTAGGCTCAAATCTGGCCTCAGACACTTCCCAGCTGTGTGATCCTGGGCAAGTCACTTGACCCCCATTGCCCACCCTTACCACTCTTCCACCTAGGAGCCAATACATAGTATTGACTCCAAGACGGAAGATGAGGGCTAAAAAAAAATGTTTGTTGAATTAAAAAAAAAAGCCAAGTTGGGTTTTACATCTTTTTATTCATCCTCCATCTTTTGGGATCTTTTCCTTTCATTTCCCCAGAGAGATGCTGGGTCTTCTGGCACACTTTCCAGTCTCAATGGATAGGAAGTTTGATCATCCTGATGGGGAGCCTGCAGACCTCTGCAAATAAACACTATCTACAGACAGTACGAGTCTGTACAGGACAGCTTTGCTCTTTCTGTGCAAAATGGCCTCCTGCCCCAAAGGGGAAGTTCTAAACTGAATTTCCCTCTTCTGCAGATGCTGAGAGCCCTTGGGGAAGGCCCGGCAGGAGAAATCAACAACCATGCAATACATAAGTCAGACACAACTTGGGGTGATGGAATGCCGCGGACTAGCAGATGGCCAACAATACCTATCACAGGATGTCAATTCTTTCGAGTTACCTGCATGGACTGGGCCAGTAAACATGATTATGAAATGAGACATTTAACAGGCAGGGGAGGACATCTTAGAAAGCAGCTGTCCAAGAATACCGGGTCAGGCACTTTGAAACAGAAGTGGGCCAGGTTCTGTCCATGAGAAGATGAAGAGCCCAGCCTGCTGAGAGCCCTCACAAGCCCATTGTACCTTTCTCAGACATAGGAAATGGGCTGGGTCAGTCCCAGGACTTTGGGACCTCTGTGGTCAACAAGTCTCACTGGCTCACACTGATCCAATGGGTAGAATGCCCCATTTTCCTGCAGTGATTGAGGGGTGGGAGTGCAAGGAACAGAACACATTCCTTTTAAAAACTGTCCTGGCATTAATTCAGAGGACACTGGTAAATCAGAGAAGGGGAGGCTATTTCTTAGGCCCTTAGAGATCGTCTAATTCAAATCTTTTCATTGTACCAGGGAAGGAACAGAAGGCCAGGGAGGTTGTGATTTGCCCCAAAATGCACCGCTCCTGAGGGGTCTTGCCTCATTCTCTAGCTGCTCTAGGCCAGGCTGGCACATTTAGCCTTGTCTAAGAATAAGCTTAGTTTCATGTACCAAACTCTGGCTTAGAGAGAACCACCTTCCGACATGGAGAGTATCATCTGCTTCTGTGTGGTCTCCCTCTATGTAGCTCATCTCTCCAATTTGCTGCCAAAGTGATATTCCTTAAGCAGGGATGTGACTTTGCTGCTCAAGAAGCTTCACAATCTGGTCCAGTCTGCCTTCCACGGTGGATGGCACTTCACTGCGCTCCCTCCAGTCTCACGGGCCCACCTGCTTACTTCTCAAACATGATCCTCACACATGCCGAGGTCCCCCAGCAAACACAGGGCAGTTACTGTCTTACTTTGTATGTGAAGCCCTGGTAGCTAGCACGGCTCTGGGTAAATAGTGGGTTCCTGGTAAATACTTGCTGATTGGTTAGTAATTAGGATGCTGGGGTGAGGGAAGGCAGGGAGGAAAGGAATTAATCAAATTTTCTTAGTAACTGTGGATTAAACAGAATGCTTAATTTCAATCAATTGACTAATCAGAATTTATGCCTTAGCAAATATTATGGAGGGAACATAATTAGTTTGTATGATCGAGTGCCTTGCAGGGATTTTCCTTTGGATGAATGATCAAATCCCGGCTCTAGATGAGGAAAGTCCAAGAAATTGTCCTCAGCCTAGATTGACCTGAAGGTGGTCCTAGGAATCCAATAAAACCCAAACAAAAATAACAGCATCCTGGCTCGTAGGAGCAATGGGGAGACTGACATTGGTCTTTATGTAAGGAGTTGAGGGTGGTGGTGGGGGGAAATGATCTTTGTCCCTAAGAGAACCTGGGGCAAGTTTATGGAGAAATCACTCTTCTTTAACAATCAACCAACTTGCCTTGATGGGCCTTAACTTTTCCCTTCTTCCTAACAGTAAGTTGCCACACGTGGCTCTCCTATTTTCCCAATCCCTGAGGGAACCATTTTATAAGGCAAAAAGCCCTTATGTGTATATATGTAAATAGATACATATACATACATATATGAATGTCCTTATGCAGAAGGGCTTTGATCTGTTGCCCATCTAATGTAGATCCTACCACTGACATGCGTCCTTTTTTACTGGAAACAAAACAAAAAGACTTCATGAGGCTGAATGGGAAGAACAATGGTGGTCTGGGGAAAAAATCATCGAGGAAACTCACAGGCAAATGAAAAGGGACAGAAACAAAAACGTCAGCCTGACCACACCATGGACATGGGGTGATGCTAACAGACATACCTTTTAACCACTTGGACAGCTGCTGTGGCCCACCCTTTGGTGAGCACCTTCGAGGTCAGAGTCCAAAAGTTCTGTGACTGCAAGTGGTTTTACATGATCGATTTGTAGGCTTCAGCCTGGATTTCTTTAACTAGATAAGACACTGGTACCATCGCTGCCTGAACGGTACATTGGAGAATTGGAAAAACTTTGCAGGTGGGCTTTTTATAGATGCCATTTTCCCTTTAAAAATGAAAATGTCCAGTTATAAAACTATCACAGTGACAGCTGTGGTGGACACACGAGGCAGCCCTCTCCAGCGGTGCCCTTCTCTGGTTTGCTTCTATAATGGGAAAGGAACAAATTCTCTACTTGCGTCAAGAATTCCTCAGCAATGTGGCAGTTGGTTGCTTTGCCCAGGGTCTTCCTTAGACACTCCAATAGCTGGTTTAAAAGAAAATGTCATCTTTAGTGCAATGTACTCCATCACAGAATGAAAGCATTAAATAAACTGCAGAAGTCAACACCGGACAGGTTTTCAGGGGAGGGGATGGAAGTGAATGTAATCCTTCTCACTGAAAAGGCAAGAACGCTCACGGGATCCAGAGTGAAGGGAAGGGCTGACAGGACAAATAAGATCATTTGAAGAGAACATCACTGATTTTTAAGCCTTCCATGAACAACCATTACATGAGATGGAACAAGCAACATTATCCGCAGTCTATTGAGGAAACTGATCTAACTTCAAGTGGTTTGTCAAATGTCATGCGGCCAGTCCGAGTTTTCTGTACAATGTTCTATCACTGCCAATTAAAGGTAATCTGGGAAATGACAAAAACCTTGCTTCCACTTTGGTCCCCTTGATACCCTTAACCAAATGCCCTGTATCCCAAAGCCCTTGCCAAGACACACTGAATGAAAACCATTCTCCTTGGATGCAGTAGTAAACGCACTTAATGACTGGAACACTTGGATATCACTCCTGGTGTGTCAGGAGTAAGTTATGTGGTGTTTTTTTTTAAACATTTTCCTTCTGTCTTAGAATTAATACTGTGTGTTTGTTCTAAGGCAGAAGAGTGGTAAGAGCTAGGCAATGGGGGAGGTTAAGTGACTTGCCCAGGGTCACACAGCTGGGAAGTATCTGAATCCAAATTTGAACCTAGGACCTCCTGTCTCTAGGCATGGTTCTCCATCCACTCTGCCACCCAGCTGCCCCCGTGTGGGCTTTTTTGATTATACTTACTCTGATCCATTGACTCTTGGTATATAACAAATTAAAATGTAAGGTGGGTGTTTCTGTTTAATTTGAGTCTTTGTGAGTTCTACTACAACCAGGCATTGAAGAAGTGAAATAAAAGTCATTTTCAAGTATCTGAAAGGTTCCCATGAGGAGGGAGGAAGGATCTACAGAAGGTAGAATTAGAAGCCATGCCGGGGAGGGGGGGGACTGGCCGAGCCAAAATGAAGCAGTGTAGGCACGGGCTCTCATCCTCCCTGGAGCTGTGCCGCCAGAGGAGCACTCAGGTGATGTTGCAGACAGGATGCTTGGTGAGGTGCAGGTTAGACAAGATGGCATCGGGGGTCCCAATCAAACCTTAGGGAAGCGATCCTCAGTCCCTTTCTGTGACCTAATGGCTGTACAACTTCCTGTGATATATCACCAAGAACACTGAGCTCATATAAATGTTCAGAATACATTTCAAATATCCCATCTCAAATGAAGCTTTAAAAGATGTTCACGTTCCTTGTTAGGTCTAAACTTCTTAGACAAGAAACAAAAGTCATTGAGATAACAGAAAAACTCCCAAACTCTTTTATTTCCTGGCTCTTCATTAAATCTAGCACATAGGCCAGGAATTACACGTTCACAGGACGTTGGACTTGGAAGGGCTCCAACAGGTCGCCTGGTTCATCCACCATCAGAAGCATCAAGCTCCTGGACAATGTGCCTGACTTCAAGCATCCTGCTTTTGCTTCTGAGGAATGCCCTTCCATTTCTGAGCAGTTCTTCTCTTCGTTGTCCTGCTTTCAGTCCGGGAGCCAAATTGTGTCTTCTGAGGCTCATTAGGTCCATCTTTTCTCTCTACCTCAAAGATACTTCATTAGGCTCAAACACTCCCAGTTCATTGTCATGTGTCTTAACACTATTCACCCTTCCTTAGGGCTGTTTTAGCTGGTCAAGGTCCTTCCTACATTCTGGTGCCCAATTTTGGCCAATTTTTACCCCAGATGGGTTCCAAACATGGTGAAAGAGGGCAGGCAGACCTGTCATTGTCCTTTCTGTTGCCACAGGCTTTCCTGGCTGCCCCTGTTGATCGATTGATCCCAGATCCATCTAGGCCAATAAAAGATGGTCTTTCCAAATGAGACACCCCAGGTATCAAGCTATCTGTACCTGATAGAGCACAGAAATGCTTACTACATCGTCACCATCATCATTCTTATCCTCATCTAAATTAGCTTCTAGCCATCATTTTGCTCTGGTTTAGAGAGCTGGCTTTAAAAAAAAAAAAAAAAGTGTCCGAGTCCATATTTGAACTCAGGACTTCCCACCTCTAGGACTGGCTAAGCTACATAGCTGCCCCCAGAGAGCTGACCTTTTAAACATACGTACAGGATCTTATGCTTTTATCTACTGAATGTCATCCAAGGAGCCTGGGCCATCATTCCATCTCATTAAGATTCTGGATCCTGATTCTGGCATTTCATTGTATTAGTCATCCCTTCCAGCTCTGTGAAAACTCATGGATTTTATGGAAGTCATTAATAAAAATGCTGGCCAAAAAAAGAGCCAGTTTACAATTCAACAGTGAGATTTAGGCTGCCTGTCCTAAAGTATCAAACGCAAAGCTGAGATTTCACCACAATGCTTTTCAATACTTAAGCAAATAGAAAAAAAATTACCCACTGTTGGTGATGATAATCTATTAGAAGATTTATCCCTCAACACTAACAAGAGTGTATACCAAGGCATCATCATTTCCTATGGAAGCCTGGGCACCAAAACACATTTCTAATTATCTACTGAAAATTAATTTTAGAAAGGGAAAAGTAATAAAAGGAAATATACAGAAAATTCATCTATCATTTTGTACCATGGGATAACACACGGAGATGAATAGCTTCAGATACTGTGAACAATGAAACCAATTTTTAAAAGGCAGCTTACTTTCTGCAAACAAGTCAGGTCAGAATCCCGGTGAAAGATTTTATCCATAGGGACACCGCTGTAGGAAGAATAGGAAAAGAGAGTAAGGAAACAAGTAATATGAGCTAATTAGCTCTGGGGCAGGATGCAGTCCAACTTGACATTTAACTTGGGTTTTCTTTAAAGCATGAGTTAATGAGGAGACACATAGTTCGACAGGCAGAGAACATACCTAGGGGAGAGCCGGTATTTTTCAATCATCCATCTTGTTTTTTCAAACACTAATTCCCACTGAGGTTCTCCTAACATCTGTTGTACTTCAAATTTGTAAGGTACACCTAGGAAAAAGCCATAATTTCCATCAACCATTGTTCTTTACTTCTTATAATGAAGGAGAAAAGGATTCTTGTTACCCTAACTTAGACAGGTCCCGTCCCCAGCAGGCACTCTGCAACTAGGCCACGATCGAAAAATCTGACTTCATGAAAACACAAACTAACAATAGGTCATAATTTGGCATCATTTTCCAAGTGTATTTCCTACCAAAATCTCAGTTTACCAAGGAGGAAAGTCAGTCTTGGAGAAACAAAGGGATTTCCTGGGGGAACACAGCTAGCATCTGTCCTGGCATCTGAACCCCAAGCTCCTTCCACAAAGCCTTTCAGAGGCTCAGGAGGGAGAAAGATGGGCTTGAGGTGGGGCTACCATGCACTGCCCTGGAGTGTGTGGGTCAGGAATGGGGAAGGAGGATGTACAAATGAATGATTCCAGTCTAGGGAAGGCTCATACTGCTCACAACCCCTTCTCTGCCCCTCCTCTGTGGTCAGCATAAATGCATGTATGTATGTACAGACACAAGACAAATTATATGTCTATACATAAAACACACCTGCACATACATGTGTGTGTATAGATAGAGTGTATATATATATATGCGTGTGTGTAATCCATGTATCTACGCACATACACATAAAACCCCAAATGTATCAAAATCTGATTATTTAAAAAATTCTGCCTTTTTAGCTAACCAATTAGCAAGCATTTATTCAGTGGTAAAGATAGAGGGAGAAGCAGAGTGAGACAGGTCATGTCCCCAAGGAGTTCACATTCTCTTCTAGATCAGATACATCAATGCAGGATATATACAAAACAGACACAACAGCCTGGGGGTGGGAGTGGGGAGAAAGAAAGAAGGGAAGGGATCTTCTCAGGAGAACCAAGGAAGGCCCCTCCAAGTCATCCGCCCATCTACCCAGAACAGTGCCAGGGCAATCTCTGCCTGCTTTGTGGTACAACAGGTGAGGTCCCAAACAGGGAATTACATCTTGAAAATTTTAGAAACAAAATGAGGCCCCACTCTGCAGGACCAAGAACAATTGGTTCATTACTCAACTGCCCATCAAGGGAATGGGGGGGAAGCCAGGAAGAAAGAGGTCTCTAATGCCCAGCACACTCTGAGAAACTCATTCAGATGATGGAAAATTCATTTGTTAAGCATCTTAGGCACTACCTCCAGAGTGAATCTCATTTTTTTTTTTAAACCCTTACTTTCCATCTTGGGAGTCAATACTGTGTATTGGCTCCAAGGCAGAAGAGTGGTAAGGGTAGGTAATGGGGGTCAAGTGACTTGCCCAGGTCACATAGCTGGGAAGTGTCGGAGGCAGATTTGAACCCAGGACCTCCCATCTCTAGGCCTGACTCTCAAGTGAATCTCATTCTTAACTAAGACAGAAAGGAGAAAGAAAAGGAAGCAGCAAACTCTATTTGTGGTCCCCACAGGGCCAAGCAAGATATTAACTATGGAAACAACAACAGCTCCCCAAAATGCCAAATCATATTATTTAGAAATATTTTTTGGATTTGAAGTACATTTAAGCCAATGAAAACTGCCTTCCAGATGAAGGTTTTCATCCAATAAAATATTTAGAAAAAAACAAGATGCTTGGGCACATTTTCCATTAATACTAAGCAGTGCTTAACCACAAGAGACTAAAAAAGTTATGAAGACAATTAAAAGTTAAAAGACTGAGGAAGTTATTTTTCCAAGGCATTTAATTTCTTAGAAATGCTCAAATGTTAATAAAACTCAGAGCTCCCTCATCCGAGGCCCATTATAGGGGTGCCCTTGGCTCAGCCCCCGTGATCTATTGCGATCTCACTAGGGGGACGGGATGAGTGTTATCATCTCCTTTCTCGATTTCTGGACACGCAGGTGAGCTGAAATTTCAGCCTATCCTTGGACTTGTGAAGACGGGATTAACTCTACCCTGCACATCCCACTTACACTTGAGTAGGGGAGGTCTGTAACCCAAGTGTGTGAAAGTGGGTGATGAATCAGAATTGACTGATGGCCCCCTGGGTAGTCCCAAGCAAAGCTTTAGCCTGTAATTGGTACATGTAAAATGGAAGGAATGCACAGGAAGTGATGCAAAAGAAGCGTCTTTAAAAGGAGTTACGACTTGAGTTCTGAGCTCGAGTTGGAGGTCTTTTGCCTTGAACTGGACCCTGGAGGAGCTGTGGCTGAGCACCTTGGACTGTTTTCTATTTCTCCTTAGAACTACCACGTGGGTGAGTGGAAAGACTGACTCCTTCCTGGAGGTTCCTGAAGGGACTCTCCTCTTGGGAGAGACTTCGTGACTGAAGCCTTTGCTTTTATTCATCTCTGGGTAAGGCTGAGACCCCTCTGGCTGAGGACTAATTAGCCCTGCTTGGATTGAGCCAGGGGCCAGAGCAAAATACTTAGTGTGTTAGGTTAGATCAGGGGTCGGCAACGTATAGCTCTTTCGAGGGCCGGATCTGGCTCTTTCTGCAGGAGCCATAAAGTCCATTTTTTTCAGGCGCTGTTACAGGAGCGGCACTGTGAGCACTGCACGGCTCTCGCGAAATGACATTTTAAAAAATGTGGCGTTTATGGCTCTCCCGGCCAAAAAGGTTGCCGACCCCTGGGTTAGATATCTTACCCTATCCTCTCTGATTTTTACTTTCCCTCTTTCTATATTTTGTAAATAAATTACCATAAAAATATTTTGGAATTTAATAGGCTTCTGGAGACCACTCTCTTGTATATTCAGTCCAATCATAATTTTTATGCCTTTTTACAGACTCTTGGGCCAGTAACTAAAGGTGGCCAGCCCAGCAGTCAGCTGGGGTTAGTAACTTCAGTTTATGTATTGGTCATCCAGAAATTCTGCATTACTCTCTAGTGAAATGTCACCCAAGTGTCAAGAGGCAGGTCTGCCTGCCCAATTCTCATTCTCTCTCTTTGTCTCTTCCTTTCCCTCCCTCCCTCTTGTCATAAGAATAGTTATTTATGGCCATCTTAAGTCCTGCACCCAATGGGAGAGTCATCCTGAAAGCTCAAAGGCATATGAGGAATTAGGATGTGAGGCCTGATATCAACAGATTTGCCCTGGGAGCCACAACAGAGCTGGAATCTGTTCCCAAGAGTTCTGCCTCAGCTGCCCCATTCCTGCCCACTGCTGATGGCCCTTTCTTTCTTCTGGTGGACAGGAACACCCACCCACAGGCAGTCCTGGATCAGCATGTCCTCCCCCTAAAGTGTTCTGTGCTTTCCAGGGACAAACATCATCCTCCCCACAATCAAGCTCTGAATTCCTCAGGTGGTGGTAGCAGCTACTGGAGTTAAGTATTCAGAAGGAACAGCAAGGTAGCTCAGTGGATTGAGAATCAAGCCTGGAGACGGAAGTCCTGGGTTCAAATTTGGCCTCAGTCACTACCAATATGACCCTGGGTGAGTCACTTAACCCCCATTACCTAGCCCTTACCACTCTTCTGCCTTAGGACCTATTTGTATTATAGTATTGATTCTAAGGTGGAAGATAAAGGTTTAAAAAAACCAAACCACAAATCAACGAAGTATTTAGGAGACATGTTGAGGGGCTTACTTTCTGTCAGGCCTCCCTCCTGGGATAAACAGCCTCTCACAGGTATCTGCATTTTAAGGAAGAGGATGTTGGCAAACCAGGTTAAGAAACACGACTAGGAAGAACTTCAGGCAGTGTCAAATCAAGGAATAAGCCAGAAAATCTTGGGCCACAGCCTTGCTTGCTCTAAGAGCCCCCACTGGTGTCCTTTCCCTCCTTCCTGAATTCAGGGATGGCTAAAAGCTCTAAAATTTCTTCTAGGGCTTGTGTGGATGTTGGGGGCAGCCATCTCTAAGTCTGGGTTGTTTGGGAGTTGGGGAACCTCTGTCGATAACATAAAACTCTCTTGGGGATGAAAATTCCCCATCAGTCAATTCCTTTGCTTTTAGAATTCCAAGTTCTGAGGATGGGAAATAGGAGGGTATTTGTATCTAATACTTACGGTAGGAACCATCGGAACTAATTTCATCACTTATAACCAGGCAGGTAATTTGGGAATATGGTAAAGGATTGTTTCGATTATATGGGCTAATGATCATCCCAATGAACATTGCTCCACCTCTGGAGAAATAACTCTAAAACAAAGAGAAAGAAAAAACCAAACTAGGAAAATGCTGAGTTACAACTATATCATTTAAGAAGCAACTGTTTCTCCCCACCAGGAAATCTATTTAGCATCCCCAGAAAAGCTGGGGGGGAGGAGGGGAGCCCTAGCTCATTTGCTCTTTGCTTCCAAACACACAGGCACCTCCTTCCTTTTGGTATTACTATAAATAACAAGAAATCCTGGCCTTGAGGGGTCCAGCTTATAATATGGGCGGCTGGGCTGGTGTTCCCCGATGAGGTGGGGAGACTCTGGTGCCTTCTGCCCTCCTTCGCCTCGGTTAGCTGAAGGCGAATAAAGGCCGGTCTTACAAACTGCGTGGTGGGGGGGAAGAGGAGGCTGGTAATCTGGAAGTGGCAAACTGTTGCGGGCACCACTAGCAGGGAAGGAAGAAGTCACTGGACTGGGCTGGCGATAAGTTGTGGAACTTATTTACGTACACAGGAGGGTCCACAAGGTGGAGGGGTCAGGGTTGGCCTGCCTTTAAGCTAGGTTTTTGCTCTATACTGACTGTGTGACCAGCACCAGTCATTCTGCCTTCACAGAGCTGCAGGCAGTGCTATGGCCGGCTGGTGTCCCCGGAGGACACTTACTTCCTCTCCGTGAGCCCACCAGGGACATCCCCTGTACAAAGAAGGAATCCCCAGGCCCTTCCTGCTGACCTGGGAGAGCCTATCCCTGACGCTCCATTGAAGGGGTGTCCGTTAGCAACCCTCATCGTCTTCTGTCCTGCTGCTTTCTTCTGGGCTTTATCTCACCACACCATGCTCCCACCTGCCCCCCCTTTTCAGCTTCTCTTTAGGGGTTCTCTCCCCCCTTAGCCTGTGAGGTCCTCGAGGGCACAGGCTGTCTTCTGCCTCCCTCCAGACTGATCCCGGGGGCCTGGCACCCGGGGGACATCGAATACCCGTCTGCTGACCCACTCTCCTCCTCTGTCCTCAGCCCACCTGGTATTTGGCCTGGGTGTCGATGTCCCGGAGGGAAGGGTTGGGGTCGAAGGCCGGGTGAGAGTGGTACCATCCGATCACGCTGTACCCTCTGACGGCCAGGGTCTCCGAAGCCTGGGTCTGCGACACGGGGTCCATCTCGCACTGCAGGCCGGTGCTCAGACTGTTGCAGGGCTCGGCCGCACACACCTACCAAGGACCATCCTCTGAGATTATGGCCCTAAGCACGGGGAGGCTCCCGCGGCGCCCTCTGGTGGGCACATTTCCAAGGGAACGAGGCAGGGAGGGGCTCATTGGCTGTCCATGGGAGCATCTGCCCCTTCCTGGCTTAGGAAGCCCAGGCCTGCGGCCTTCCCCAAGGGAGGGCAGCCACCCTCTGCCTCCCGAAGACGACTCACCTCCAGGACCTTCTCAGCCTCCGAGTAGCGCCCTCCTAGGAGACCGATCACCTCCGCCATGGAAACGTGAGCGTGCTGCGAGGGACACAGACACAGTGAGACAAACTCCTGGGGAAGGGGAACAAGTGGCTGAGAGGAGCTGCATTGTCTTAGGGAGAGCTGGGGGGTGGGGGAGCCCGGCCAAGAGGCTGAGGGGAGACACTGGCTGAGCACCCCGGCCTGTGCCCTTCCCTCTAGACCAGGGCCGCTGCCACAGACTGTGTGAGGCAAATGCAAGCCCTTCCGTGCCAGAGGTCAGAGAGCTCCCCCCATGGCAGCCACGGACAAGAACTCCCAAACTGCTGGGGCTGGCTTTGGGGCAGTTATTCTCAAGGCAGCAGACAAGGGATATTCGGAAATAAATGAAACTTAATAGGATAACAAGGATGATAAGCAGTCTGCAAAAACTCACATTAATTTATTCTCTCTAAAATATGGGAACATGCAACTGTTTGGCTTTGCTCCAAAAGAAAAATCTTATTTTTAGATTCTTTGTAAAGGACAGTTAAATTCCAAAATACTCATCTTCTAATTGTCCCTTATGCCTGCAATAAAAATATACAAGAGAACAGATCAGACTACCTAGACGGCATCACATCCTTACCAAATCCATTATTAAAAGCGCTTCGGAAGCCACTTGCACCTGAAATGGCTCCTGAAATATAAGGGAAAAACAGCATGAAGACAGAGGCAGGGCCCCAGGGGCGTGGGTCTGCTCTTCCCCAGCTCCATCCCTTCTAGTGGGCCACACATCCCCTTGGGCCCCTAAAGGACTGCGCTGATGGCCTGTCAGCCCCTCTGTGAGCCTGGGACCTCCCCCAATTCACTTATTGCACTGACAGCACTAAGGGTCTGCCTGCTGCTATACAAGCCTGGCCCCCTGGAGTCTTCAGAAGATGTCCAAGAGCAAAGGCAGGGAATGATGTGGGCTGGGGAGGTGGGAGGGGGCTGCAGTGCACTGAGAGTGACAGCAGATACGTTACACAAACGCCACTATGGACACAGGTGATGGGGAAAGTGTGGGATCGATGTACTGATTGAGGTGCCCGGGAGCTGGGACCAGAGACCAGAAGGATGGGGGCCACAAAGGCCCTGGAGTGATGGCACAGGGGGAGTCCCCCAAGGATGAGGCCGGGAGGCCTGTGGATTGTCCAAGGGCTGTCCCTTGGCTTTCTAAGTGTCTGAGGCAGGCAGGGTTGTGGTCTTAGTCTACAATTCATGGAGCTCTGAGAGGGCCATGGACTGGAATGGGAAATAAAGACAACTTCTCTGTCACTAACTTCTACACCTGCACCAAAAACCCCAAAGCAGAGAGGGGGCCCGTGGGCTCTGCCAGACTGCCTGCCCAAAGGGACCCCTGGCCCATGGCTAGTCTGGGAGGAGAGGAAACAAAACTCTAATGTCTCCATTCCTTGTAAAGCCTGATGAGGGGTTGAGCACATGGAGCCAATGGAGCACACCCTCAGGGCCCGGCTCCAGGCACATTATTGGGAGGGAGAGGAGGGTGAGTACCTGTTTTGCTTCACTGAAGATGCTGCAAGGAATCAGCTGGAAGGGGTCAAAGGAGCTGCAGAAGGAAACATTTTCCATTTTATTACAATGAATGGGAAAAGAGAGCCAGAAGGGGATGCCATGAAGTATTTTTTAAAGTGCCAACGCTGACAGAAAGTATTGTGGGAGGAGAATAAATCCACAGAAATTCTGGCTGCGGATGCCAAGGCCCAAATAGGCAGAAACAAGAGGCAGCTCCACAGTCTGGAGCAACCTGACCGTGTGGAAGGCCGAGGGTTGGGCCCCTACCGCTGGCAGTGTGGACCGGACATGATAAGCCTGGATGAGAGTGTGGAAGGGCTGTGGGCAGAGCTGGGGAAGGGCTGGTGGCTCAGAGTCTGCTCTCCTGGGGCCGCCGATGGGAGGTCTGTGCGTGCTCTGTTGAGACGGACCCTTACGGCCAAAGTCAAAAGATGCTGAAGTGAAAGTGGTGGGAAGACCATGCATGGTCCAAGAGTCCAGACCAGTGGAGGGCCACCCCAGGGCTGACCAAGCAGGCATGGATACCACATAGCAAAGGGGCCGCGGGGTGGCTGCAGGTGAAGAAATAATGTTGATAAACTGGAGTTGGGAGGAGGATGATGTGATAAGATACTTTGTTTGGTGTTCAAAGTATCTTTTAACTCTCTTCTCCCTGGCTTCCCTTCCTCAGGTCAATATGGAAGGTTCTTGGAGACACTATGTATGTGTATGTGTATGTGTATGTGTATGTGTATATATATGTATATACACACACGCATGCTATATATTTATGTTTGATAATATGGAAATAAGGATTAATAACAAGGAAAGCCTTAAACTAACAGGAAACTAACTTTCCACTCACTTTCTACGTCTGTCTCACGACAGAGCCTTCGCTTCTTCTGGCTACACTAAAACTGCCTGGCACGTACTAAAAACCCCCAAACTGCTATCTGACTAGAAATCTACCTAAATCCTTATTTAATTAACTTAATTTGATAAAGAGAGTCTCCAAGCACATATAAATTCAGTCAGCTAAGATGGCAGCTGCTAACTGACAATCTAGTCACCCTGGTATTGCCCAGAGACCAAACAGCTTCAATCTTTCTCCTTCTCCAAAACTGTCATCCAGCAAAGCGGATCTATCAGCTTCTTCTTAAAGATGACTTCTCTCAATCAGGAAAGTAGAAACCCTATTCAGATGGGATTCAGAGGATTCTCTTCCCTTTCACCAGCCAAGAGTAAAGTCGCAGACGTCACAGCCAGAGAAAGCAAACTCACCCAAAGAAGCCCAGTGAGAGGACCTGAATCTGTTCCTGTGTTTTTCCTTCCAAATTCTGGTCTCATGCCCTGCTCTCTACCTTGCTTGTACCCGTAGCTATCTCTTTATCAAATATTTTATTAAATATCTTAATCAATATCCTAATTTCCTCACTACACAGGGGATGAGCCCTCATTAAAGACATGGCAGACACTAAATGCTAAAGGAGCTTCTAGGACCTGGTCACTCTTGAGGGCATTATTTCCTGACTCCTCCTAAATTACTCTGTGAAAAGAGCAAGAGACTTACCTTTTGGGGTGCCTGGGAGCTTTGGGATATTTCGCAGGCTTGTTTCCCTCATCTTCCCTTCTTCTGGCCAACTCCTCAGCTGAGAGGTGCTGAAACAGAAAAACCACTGGAGCAAACGCCCCCTAGCAAGGGGAAGGCAAAGCTATTCAAACTGGTTGGGTAGATGGTCTCTCCCAGGATGGCTCCCCACACTGACCCCTGCTTGGCCAGCTTCTGCATTTGCTGCTACTAGACAACAGGCACTAGCTTGAATGGTCAAGAACTGGCCGCTCCTCCCAGAGGCCTGGGCCAGATGCTGAGTAAGAGGTCTGGGGACCTGGGAGTCACATCCTTGTCACTCACTGATTCGTCTTCTCAGGCTAATGAAAGAAAAGCCTGGCATAGCACATGGGCTCATTCTGGTGGGGTACCACCATGGTATTACTGAAGCCAAGGACCAGAGTACAACACTCGCTGCCTGCGCAAGATAGGGCAATGACCACCTCCAGAAAGACCTGAAGGCTCCTGCTTCAGGGATTCAGTGGCCAGGGCAAAGGGCAGCTCACTGAAATGACCCCAAGCCCTGGTGCTAAGGATATAAACAGACACACCCTTGAGAGACAGGTCTAGACAGACCGACAACACAGACAAGACAGGAAACTGACTGGGGGCTGGATGGGTGGGCACTCATGCTTGGGGAGGGCATTCCAAGTCTGGGGAGGGTGGCAACAAAGACACAAAGGTGGGAGATGGAAGCAGAGGGCTGAGGAGAGCTATGTCAGAGCCAGGCACTGGAGGATGCTACGCCAGACCCTTTCAGACAGTGGGGACCCCTCAGCCCACAGAGCAGCAAACCACACCATCCAAGCAGAGCTTAATGGAAAGACAAGCTATTGACTCAGCCCAGCTGTGCTAGGACCATCCCAATGGGACCTGACCAGACTCAGGCAGGGGGGCCCTTCCTGTCTGAGCCTTGGGGGATGAGGAACTCCTCAGAATACACAAGATGGTTTAGAAGAGGCCAGGACCAAGGCCAGGATCTTTCCCAACCCCTCATGGCAGTGACAGAAAAGGGACTGGACCCCACAGGAGCTCTGGAGAAGTGGGGCTTCCTACAGGTAGGAGACACCTCCCTGCCCAGGCCTTGGTCTGGTGGTGGCAGGAGAGCTGAGCTCTGTCTAGAGGCCAATGAGACAATGATGACAGCCAGAGTCAACACTAGGTTCGGGGGCTCAAGGCTACTGCTGAAGAAGAAACAGCCTTCTCTCTGCTAGGGAACCGCCAGGGCTTGTATTATAAGGTTTCCGAGGGTCTTCCCAAATTCTGTAACTTTTAAACTTTTGAACCTCCATGTTTCCTCACTGCTGACCTCTCTTTGATCACATTTCTAGTTTGAGCTCACATCTCTCTAAGGGCAAGTGCCAGTGGAAGTGGGGAAGGAGGGAAGGGTTTTCGTTCCAATGGCCCATATATTTCCTTAGAATACACCAGGAATGTGGCTGCTACCTCAAATGTCTGTCCTTCCAAGTCTCTTGCATCACACCAGTTCCCCCATGGGTCTCGTACCCGGCGTCTGCGAGTGCGCTGTGATAAGGAGGATGAAACAAATCAAATGTTATTAATCTATTAAAATCAAATCACAGAACCGCTGTGGAACTGAACATGATGGACCCCCTTTCCCCTGGTCAATGCAGCTATTCAATTCAAACTGAATACTAGCATTGAATCTAGAAATGGAAAAGAATTGGTTTAACACCACCCTGGCAGAACGTGCTGTTCTGGGAGTAAGCTTACACAGAAATACTGGTTTTAACCAAATTAGACAGAATGAAGCAGTGAGTGGAAGCCAGGCAAATGAAAGGCTGGGGAATGGGATGGCGGGCAAAACAAATAGACATTACACCTGCTGAAGCACTGTGTGATCAACTTTGAATCAAATCCTGCTACAATGGAGACAGAGGAGGGAAGACAAGAAAAGGAAAGGAGAAGAGGGAGGAGATGGTCCTGAGCAAGGCAGTTTCTCATGGGCAGCTCACCATTGACTGTAGACGCTGGGCTAGCTGGTAGGCTTCCTCTGCATCTCTTCCCCTGACTCGTGTCTTATCAGCGGGCTGGGGTCTGTTGTACACAGCCTGTTCTATTGGAACCCAGAGACAGAATCGACTTTTATCAGTTTATTGAAATGATTTTAGAGAATACTGATAATCCTTATGAGATATGAGAAAGAACAGGGGCGCTAGAAGTGGGGAAACCCCAAGTGTACAGGCACCCATTTAACAAGACAGGCTAAGTGGCCTGCCTATGAGTGTCTTGAGATCTAGGACTTATTCCAAGCCATTCCTGAGGGGCCACCAAGAACACTGAGCTCCCACCCCTATAATCCTCCTTCCCTGGCCCTGCAAGCTCCCTGAGTCATCAGTGTTGGGGATGTCATTTGGCAGTGAGGCTCACTTCAGACAGAGGGCACACATGCAGCTTGGTGGTTCTTATACAGCAGCAGGAAAAGCTAATCTAAACCACTGAAATATCAGCAAAACTGGAATGCTCAGTGGTTTAGGTTAGCTTTTTTATTTATTTTATTTATTTTTAATTTTCTTTATTTTCACTTTATTTTCAATCTATCCAAGAAGTATGCACTCCCAATATTTCAAAATGGGTAAGAAACTTTTCTACAACTTTGAACTGGAGGAATTTGCTGCCTTGAAGCCTAAGAACACAGTGAACATAATTCATGAGTGTTTGAAACCAGTCACCAGGCCCAGCTCCATCCTCAGGGTGTGGTTTTGTCCATGTGAAGGGAGAGTATGGCTGGCAGGTGTCTCTGCCAGAAAACAAACCTGAGAATCTATTCCTTTGTGGGGCCCAGTTTCAGAATTAGATACAAGTGTCCTTGTAGTACAAAAAGATAGCCCCTTTGTAGAGGGTTCTGTTTTGGGGAGGTTTTATCTAATTATTTCCTAACCTCCAACTAGATAACGTGATGCTTACTTACTAAAATAAATACATGCAGCTTCAATTTTTATTCATTCATCATTCATTCATTCATTCATTCATTCATTCATTTTGTTTTTCATTAAAACCCTTACCTTCCATTTTGGAATCATTACTGTGTATTGGCTCCAAGGCAGAAGAGTAGTAAGGGTAGGCAATGAGGGTTAAGTGACTTGCCCAGGGTCACACAGCTGAGAAGTGTCTAAGGCTAGATTTGAACCTAGGACCTCCCGTCTCTAGGCCTGGCTCTCAATCCACTGAGCTACCCAGCTACCCCCAACACAGGCAGTTTTAAAAGAAACACATAGCAGCTTTATCTTTTAAGATGCAATGGGGTAGGGCAGAAGCTTCTTGGGAAAAATGTTGGGGCATTTTTCTTCTAAGTAAAAGCTGAGTGATGACTGCTTCATGGGATATTAATTTTGTTTTTAATATTCAAACAATTTTTAAAAGGAGACTGATTTCTAGGAAGTGATTTGGGTTATTAAGCATAATGCCCACACTTTGTTATTCTGCGTACAATTGTAACTTTGCTATATTTTGCTATAACAAGGGGTTTTCCTTTATTTGATTTTTTTTATACCCTTAACTTCTGTGTATTGGCTCATAGGTGGAAGAGTGGTAAGGGTAGGCAATGGGGATCAAGTGACTTGCCCAGGGTCACACAGCTGAGAAGTGTCTGAGGTCAGATTTGAACCTAGGACCGACCTCCCATCTCTAGGCCTGACTCTCAATCCACTGAGCCACCCAGCTGCCCCGTTTATTTGATTTTTAAAGAAAAACACGATTAAACCTGTTTTTTATTTCGTGTGGGGTCCAGATAGTCTTCTATATGAAATTCTCAAAGGCAAGTAAAAAAGAAATGTTAATAAGCCAATCAAAAGAAAACTTTCACAGCTAACTTTTCAAGATAATGTCTCTTCTTTGAAAAGATTAAAGGCATTAGCATGTGATGAAAAAATAAAAATGTTGATAAGCTTAATTATTTTACCACATCCAAAATTGATGGCTCCTATTAACTCCAGGTATGTGTGTATCCGTCCAATGCAGTTAACGTCACCGCAATTCTTCAGGCCTGGACGCACAGAAGTCTTATTAAGATATTTCGGTTTGCATCTTTCCCTATTATTTTGGAAAATAAAAAAAAATCATGATTGTATTTCTACAAAAACATTTTAATACCTGTCATTTCTGAACATTTTCCCTCTCATGTTTGGCAAAACTTTCCACTGCTCCTTGCAAAGTAAGAAAGAGTCTAGAGGAAATGATTTCTCTGATAGTGAAAATACATCCATGCACGTAAAAAATTGCATAGTAACTGACAAGGTATAAAAACATTTGCCTTTGCATTGGATTTTTTTCCTCCAGTGTTAAATTCATCGAATTTTAGTTACAAAGTAGCTGGAAGCCACACATATGTATGCCAATTAGACCTGGTGTTTTTCAGAAATAAGCTCAGATAATTGAATTTTAAATGTGTTTCTTATTAGTTTTCTTTTTTTTTTTTTTTTAAACCCTTAACTTCTGTGTATTGGCTCATAGGTGGAAGAGTGGTAAGGGTGGGCCATGGGGGTCAAGTGACTTGCCCATTGTCACACAGCTGGGAAGTGACTGAGGCCGGATTTGAACCTAGGACCTTCCGTCTCTAGGCCTGACTCTCAATCCACTAAGCTACCCAGCTGCCCCTCTTATTAGTTTTAACACAAGCATAGATATGGAATATCTGCTCTTGTTCTGATACAGAATGAATTTCAAATTGGAAAATTGTATAATCCCTGTGAAGGAGGTAAAGTTATACAGTACTGGAGTCACAGGATACAAGTTCAAATCCTATCGAGGCTGTTTACTACCTATGAGATCTGGGGTCAATCACATTTCCTTCTCTGTAAAAAGAGGAGGGTAGCTCTAGATGCCTTCCCTGAGGGTGACTATCTTTCTGTTGAGTCTTTGGAAAGAGAAGAAAAAAGTATTCACTGTTCTTTGAAACAGCTTCCTGGTCAAGTTTTCTCCCCATTTCCCCCCCACACTATAATTTATTGTTGTTGTTCAGCAGTGTCTAACTTTTCAGGACCCTATTTGGGTTTTTAACTGGTTTGCCATTTCCTTCTCCAGCTCCTTTTAAAGATGAAGAAACTGAAGCAAATAGGGTTATGTGATATGCCCAGGATCATGCAGCTTAGTGTCTGAGATCAGATCTGAACTCAGGTCTTCCTGCCTCCAGACTGGGTGCTCTATCCAGCTGCCACACTGCCATTCTACCCACTCTAATGAAAAGATGTTGACATTGGGAAGAGAGAAGGCATGATGGATGGAGTTTCAGAAAAAAAAAAACCACAACAGAAATTGTAAACTCACAATACAGGAGTTCTATCTAGTTATGAGATGAATTAAAAGGTTTCCAAGAACACATAAAAGGGATTTTGCTTACCACTGATCTAAAATATAATTCCTAATCTTCAAATATCGTTCTGGTGTCTTGGCCTGGCGGCCCTCAAAAAACTCGGGGATAGCCTGCTTCTCCTCCTCCTGAATGGTGGTTCTGTCGACTTCCACCTCCTGTTCTGGTGCTTTTAGCTCTTCCCCGTCCTCTGGGCTCTCTTCCTCTACTTGGCAGGAAGGGTGAAAATGTATCTCGCTCTCAAGGATATCCTTTGGCTCTTGGCCAAGTTCTGGGTTGGCTACCTCCTCTCCTCTTCCATCCTGCTTGGGGCTTCCTTCTATGCTGGGACTAGATGACTGATCATTGAGTGCCTGGTCAGATCTACCCCCGTTGCTACTGGACTTTGGCAGACAGGAAGCAGTTCCTGAGAGGGAGAGTGCCTTCCTCTGATCTTGTGAAGGGCTGGGAAGGTCCTTCCTTGGTGTTGCAGAAATGGGCCAGTCTTGTCCCTCAGGAGGAATGAGCTCTCGAGGTTCCATTTTATGATCAGTATTATTGGGAACATCAAATAAGAGAACACTGTTAGGATTCCTTAAGGGGATCTGAAAAAATTCATCTGATTCATCAGTGATGTTCACATCTTCATCATCAGATAGTGTCTCAATTTTTACAGCATTCAGGTTAGGGTCAGCATGCCCTCGTAAGCCTAACGAAAGCCAGGACTTCTCCCCTGAACGCTTGTCAGGCACCTGAAGATGACTGCTACTCTTCTGCTTGGGCGCGCCTTTTTCCAGACCATCTAATTTTGTCTTAGCAATTTAAGAAAGAGAAAAAGAGAACAAGAAGACGTTACAACTTAATAACACAAAAAGAACTCGATTAATCTCAGGTTCATGAGGATGCTTGAAAGTTCATTAAGTTTTACACACGCTGCAAACATAAATCTTTGTAAGCATTTATTATTGATATTTTAATCGCCATGTAAGGGTCAGCGAGAATTTCTGTGTATTCCTATGTTTGGGTTCTGGGTCAGAGACTTTATCCAGTCTACCGTTTTCTGCACTTTTAAAAAATCTTTAGAAACGCCAAGGAATGTCTTCCTTTTAACAAAATCTGGCTGACTGACACAGGAGACAATGTTCTCTTTCTGCCTGAGTGACAACCATCACCTATTGGTATAGGGAAGGGCTGAGAGGTGAGAGATCACTTCCTAATTAGGTATTTAACAATTAGCAATGTTTTGGGATGTTCAAGGGAGAGCTGAATAAGCGCCCCAAAGGGCACAGAGGACCTGACCCAGGAGGGGGAGAGGGGGTCACTGGTTGTCATGAAGGGCAATGACCTGCCACTTCATTGGTTATGATGCTGGCCTAATCAATAAACTAAAATCAATCTCTCAAATAATTTTAATTATAACACACTGATTAATTCAAGTTTCAAACTTGCTCATTTGGCTCATTCCTTTAGGCTAGGTCATCTCTCATATAATGTGAATGTTGCCATCACCAAGAATGAGGGCGTCACTGATTTACTGACAAAATGGAGGTGTTGGATAAACTCATGTTGAGCATCTGGAAATCAGCTCTAGAGCTGTCTAGGGAACCGGACAAATCCAGAAGGCAATGGGAATGGCAAGAGAGGCTGGAGATCATGCCATGTAAGGCATGGATGAAGCAACCAAGATATTTATGATGGAGAAGAGAAGGGAGGGGGAAACAGGAAAACTAAGAGGAAACTCTAAGTATTTAAAGGTCTGGCATATAAAGGAGGAACCAGATGCCATGTGCATGCCTCTGGAGTCAGAGGCCCTGAACCCAACCCCACCTGCTGTATGAACTACTCTACTAGTTGGATCCTGAGCTAGTCACCTCACCTCCAGGCCCCAGTTTCAATCTTCAGTAAAATGAGTCCCTGAAGCTCTAAATCTATGATTCTATGACCTAGGAGTTATAAGTGGAATCTACAAAAGGCAACTTGGATAGATGAAGAAGGGCCCTAACAACTTGAGCTGTCCAAAAATAGAAAAGATTGCCACATGAGACTCTTTCTTGGAAGGCTCCAATCAACAAATGTTTCCCTTTACTGGGGACATTGTAAATGCAAAACCCATTCAAGCAAAGAGTGGACTCAGTATCCTCTAAGAGCTTGAAAGATGACCTCTGAAGAAAGTCTTTGTTAGATTCTACCAGGCAGGTGAGACGGATAATGAGGAGTGGGCAGGGAAGCAACCACTACCAAGGGCATAACAGGGTACATAGAAGGCAGGTCATTTTTTTTTAAACTTTTACCTTCCATCTTAGAATCAATACTTTGTATTGTTCCAGTATAGAAGAGCAGTAAGGGTTAGGCAATGGGGGCTAAGTTATTTGCTCAAGGTCACATAGCTAGGAAATAACTGAGAATAGATTTGAACCCAAGATCTCCTGTCTCTAGGACTGACTCTCAATCCACTGAGTCAATTAGCTGGAAGATCACTTTTAAAGATGATTTTTAATAAATGCACAAACTACAGTCTCAGTAGTTTGGGTGAAGAAAGCAAAAATTTCAAATTCGGGTACATTTAATGTACGAGATTTCGTAACAAAGATAAATAATCTTCACTTTTTAATAATTAAACTTGTGGCTTGTTTTTGTTGTTTTGCTAATTCAAGGCTATATTCTAAGTGACATTTTAAAGTTAAGGAAATCTTTCAATTCAACCAAGAATTCAGTAGTCATTCACTAATACCCCTGGTGTGCCAGGCTAGTATTGGGTATACAAAGACAAACAGAGAACTCACATTTTACCAGAATTTCAGAGGAAATGTTGACTTATGATTCCTGGTGTTTCAGCTAAAGCTTGGGCCTGATAGAAGGGCTGATGTTGCAACTTGGGAAATGACATCAAGACTGTCTGGCTTAATATACTTTGAGGATATGCAAAACTGATGGTCAAACAATATGCATCAGTATATTCTGAATGATTTGAAACATGAAATTTTATAGTAAGACTTTAAGGACTGAATTGCAAGTACTTGTGTTTTCTATTTACAATATTCACATAGGTGATGGTTTCTTCTATTTTTCTAAATGTCATGACAATTGAAGTCTCACTTACCTTGTTCTTAAAGTACTGTCTGGCGTAACTCCTTACTTGCAAAACAGTGCGACTTCCTATTAATTTTGCAATTTTTGTCCACCTCCGCCCAAACTTGGCCTGCCATATTAAACAGAAATGTTAAAAATATTTTTATTAGTTTGGAAATATAGGCAACACCTTTCAAGAAGCCATTTTCATTTTCTTTCTAAAGTTAATGAGTGAGCCTGTAGATAATCAAGTCTTAATTATTACTGGGCTGTGAAAATCAATGATAACTGGCATGGCTTTTGAATTAGGAAGATCCAAGTCCAAATCCTGTCTGGGACACTGCGCTCACCAAACACTTTTGGGGCAGTTACCTGACTTCCTTCAGCAGTCCCCTCATTTGTCAAATGGGGATAATAATAGCACCTACTGCTTAGGGCTGTTGTGAGGATAAGATGAAATAACATAGGTAAAGTGCTCTGCAAACCTTAAAAATAAAAATGCCAAGTCACAATCTTTCCACCCTAAATAGTGCATGATGTTTCCAGTTATGTTTCTTTTAAGAAAATAGTCCACCAATTCTATACACATCCATAGTAATGAAGAGCTTACAGTTACAGGACAAAGCTCTTTCAGAGTCCAAGGACAAAGGTGAAGGCAAAGATTATTAAATGGAATAATAACAAGTTTCTATTCTCATCTTTAAGACCTGGAGTTGGAAGGATCTGGATTCAGATAATTCTTAGTCATGTGATCCTGTGATCCTGGGTCACTTAACTTCATTTGCCTGGCCCTTACTGTCTTGAGTTGTTACTAAATAAAAAAGTAAGGGTTAAAAAAACCAAACTATGGCAGTGACAGTTAACTCTGGGATCTAGTCCCACACCTCCTATGTCAGACCTTCTCACTTTAGATTAGTCTACAATGACTAACTAAATTAGTCTTTGACCAACTAAAATATCAACAAATAGCTGCCTTTGCTCCTGCACCACTTAGAAAAAATTCCAGGAAGATACTGTTATGTCTGCATTCAAATATTATCATGGCGTCATAGTGAAGAGAATACTAAAAATGCTCATATTTAAGATTCAATCATATTAATGTCATTTAATAATCTTGAAAATGCATATGCAAATTTGTAAAGACATGAAAAACTCCACTTTGGACATTAAACAGTATTTAAAGTAAATATATTCTGTATTTTTTACAAAGGGCCCCAAGTTTAGGAAAGTTATTTCATGCAATCTTTCTACACTGTTTACCTAGAAACATTTAAATTGATCTTTATGAAATGTTTATGCAAATAGGTTGTTTCTGGTTTCCAACCAAATTAATGCCATTTCAATTGCTTACAGAATTCCAAATACTTGAATTAAATGAAATTTCAAGCAATTGCCAAGATATTGAGACAGATTCAGACGGGCTGGCATTAGGCAAAGGAACAAGTAAGAACAAGAAGGTTTTTTCACTTTTTGTCTTGACATTTGGCACCAGTCTAATTTCTGCAGGCTAGAAAAAACCTTTTGTGGGTTAAAGCTGCTTACAATCAATCACAATCTCAGTGGCTTCCTATGGTAGTTTAATTCTAGTTTATTATTTCATTCATCTCTAGAAAAAAAAGTGAAAGTTGCAATTAAAAAAACATTTTGAGTTGGCAATGCCTAATGCTTGATCTCTTTAGTGCCAGCTGGCACCCCTATGCCAGAGCTTCTAGGATCATTTTATCTGAAATGATAAAAAGACTTTTATTTACCAGGCCTTGTTCGAATAGTTCTTTTTCTCCCACAGTCCACTTGACTGAGTGACTGGCTGGTTTTGGAGGTGACAGAGTCCTAACGAAGAGAGGAGAAAAGGAATTATGTACAAAAAAGGATCTCAAAGAAACAACCCATTTTTAGTACAACCAGAACTCAGATGTTTATGGGCTCGGCTCAAATTTCGAGTCCTAAATCCAGTAAGGTACTAGTTCAGGGGCATTTGGGGGCACATTCTTTTAGGAGGACTGGGACTAATGCTAAGAAGAAACAGAAAGGGACCAACGAGTGACAGAGGTCTTTAGGAAGAAAGCAGTACTGGCTAATATTTCTTAAATCTTCAGATCATAAAAATTAAATAAACTGGAAGTCTTGGGACATATATTCCAAATTTCATGTATTCTAAGAGAATTCCAAATTCTCTTTCCTTCCTCCTCTCTTCTAGAATTCTGCCTCCCTTTGTCTCCCAAGACTTTTTAGAAGCTCTACTTTTTAAGTACTCCATGTAATTAATGGCCAGAAAAAAGCAAATGACATCAAGTAGATCTACGTTATCTATGGTATTGCTTTTATTCCTTTAGAACTTAGTAATATCTATGTCTTTAAATGTCTATCTAGATAAATGTATACAGTCAGTGGGCTAGTTAACAAGGTTCATAGGGAAATAACCCAATCTATCCATCTCAATTACCTTTATTTTTCTTAAACCCTCACCTTTTGTCTTAGAATTGGTACTAAGTATAGGTTCCAAGCAGAAGAGAAGAGCTAGGTAATGGGGGGGTTAAGTGACTTGTCCCAGGTCATCCAGCTAGGAAGTACCTAACCACATTTGAACCCAGGACCTTTTGTTTCTAGGTCTGTCACAATTCACTAAGCCACCCAGCTGCCCCTTCAATTAACTTTAAAAAAATTAAAAAAACTCATAAAGCTAGTTTAGTGCTCAAATACCTGGCAATTTCAAGATACCTTTACTAGTCTATGCCTAAATGAAAGACATGTGTGGTCCCATCAGCTCTATATTAAGGAATGCTACTGCACTATGAGATATATTGAGAAAGCAGAAAATCTTCAGTAAGAGTGTGCTCAATTCTTTTGTTTCTGTTTTCAATGGCCAATAGACTGGAAATGACAAAAACAAAAACAGTCAACAGGGAGGTGATTCTTGAGAGAAGAGAAGAATGTCTTTGATGAATCCAAGTCACTGGGCCCAGAGAAGTGGCATGCCATGGTCCAGAAAGAAGTGGCAGACAGGCTTTCTAAGGCATTGTCAGTGAAAGATCAGGGAGAAGTTAGACATTGGCGAATAGAGCCCACAAACTATAGGCCAATGAGTCTGACACTGGTTCCTGGGAAAATTCTAGAATGGCTGATTACAGAGATGGTTGGGGAACATCTGGAGAAGAAGCAGGGATTATCAAGGGCCAACATTATCAACACGAGGCATGCAAGACTAACCTCACTTTAACTAAACGAGACGAGGAAAGTGACATGGAGATAATTTAGCTATATCTTGGCAAAGCTAAACATCCTCGTAGAGCGATTTTCTCATAGAGAAAATATCTCTTGTAGAGACTGACATGGGTAAGACAATCATACGACCAGAGATGTATAACTAATTGGATTGCCAGACTTAGAATCTATTAGTTGCAAATGGTTTAACATCAACCTCTCAGGTTTCCAGTGGCGTGCTAGGGATCCATGCTTGGGCCTGTGGAGTTTAGTCTTTTTATCAATGACCTGGATAAAGGGATACTTTGCTAGCCCAATTTTGCTGACTGCAACAAGCTGAGAGGGGGAGCTCACAGTGGATGAGAATCAGGATGTAAATAGACTCTTGACAGGCGTTGAATCTAGTAACATGAAATTCAATAGAGATAAATATAAAGTCTTATCAAATGAGATAATTATAAACTACTTGGCATAACACCTGGCACATAGTAGGAGTCATACAAATGTTTATTCTCTTTTCTCCTTTCCCTTGTGCTTGTGTAAAAACATCAAATCAATTTCACAAGTATAATAAGGAGAATTAATAGATAGAAAGCACTGCTGGAAAAAGATGGGGATGAGTCAACAGTGGGATATGGCATCCAGAATACTATAAGAGGGGCACGGCTTCCAGGAATAGAGAAATAAATGACAGACCTACTGTATTCTGCCCTCATTTGGAGCACTGTGTCCAATTCTGGACACCACTGTTTAGGCAGTCAGGTAGCCAGCTAGTGGACAGAGCTCTAGGCCTGGAATTGGGAGATCCTGGGTTCAAATCTGACCTCATTCTTAGCTGTGGGACACTGGGCAAGTCACTTAACCCCAAATGCCTAGCCCTTACCACCTTTCTCCCTTGAAACTGATATTCAGTATTGAGTCTACGAAAGAAAACAAGCATTAAAAAAAAAAAGACATTGTTAAGTTGTAGTGTCTAGAGAAGAACCAGGATGGTCACATGCCTGAACTCTGTATCTTCTGATAACTGATGAAATTGGGCATGTTTAACTTGGAGAAGACTCAAATGGACCTGAGAGCTATTTCCAAAGGTTTTTAAAAGGTTGACCTTTGGAGGGACCTAACTCATTCTGTGTGGCCTCAAATTTTAGAACAAGGAACAAGAAATGGAAGTTATAAAGGGGGAAAAAATGGAGGCTCAATGTCAGGAAAACTTCCTAACACAGAATTGACCAAAATTGGAAGAAGAGGCCTAGAGCTCCCCTTTCTTGGAGGTCTTTGGGGAGAGGCTGGATGACTACCTATCAGGTACATAAGAATAAATTCCTTTTGTTTGGGGTCTGGCCAAATGGCTTCAAGATTCCTTCCAATCCTCAAATTCTATGATTCTGTACTTAATTCCTTTTGCTCACTTAAATACTATTTTTGTTTTAAAATATCTTGGAAATTCATTGCAATGGAACATGCCAGAGTATCAAATGAGCAGGCCTTCAAGTTATTCTATTAAGATTTCTAAGATTTAGCAAAGTATCTCACCCATAATAGGCTAAAATCACTTAAGAGTTGCAAATGTCATTCTGAGTCCAAGTTTCTGATTGACCTACCATGAGAAGGGACAAGAATGTTGGCTGGCTGAAAATAACTGCATTTCTAGTCAACTAAATAATGGCACTCAAATTCTTACATTTCCAAAAGAAACCCAACTTGTATTTTTACATAATTCAAGGTCAAGAGAATTTTGTCATACAAACATTTATATACTGCTTTTGAGGTATTTAAATGTAAAATAACCCAGTCAAAAAAACTTTGAAAATACAGAAAGTACATACGTGAGTTTTCCTGATTTTGGTGGACTGTAAAAGAGAAAAAGAAGAAAAATTCTGGTTTCTGTAGTTAACTTTTTCAAATTCTCCGCAATCTCCTAATGGATTGCCCAACTAATTTTTTTTTACCTTTTCATGTACTTTTTATTACTTTCCTTATGATCAAGCCAGAATTTGTCTGGAATTGATTTGTTAGACATATAATATCTGTGAAGTTACTAAGGAAATTTTTGAAAACATTAAATAAAAAATTGAAGTCTTTCCATACACAGTGGATGCTATTAGCAAGGGATGACCTAGATTTAAGTGTGGAGGAAGGAATGAGAAAAGAACAAAGTAGCCTTATTCTCCCTGCATCCCATTTGGGTTTATAGGGCATGGAGATAGAAGAAAAGTACTGGGTGTATAAGACGGGCCAGTTAGGGCATGAGGTTGAGGCCTGGAATATATTTCTCTCACATCAACCAAAGCCATTTCAACCTTCTTCAATAACAGGGGGCAGTAAGCTGTCATTGTATGTCACAGATACTGTTGACATTCTGGTAAAGTCTAGGATCCTTTCTCAGAATGTTTTTAAATGAATATTAGAATGGATAGACTTGCAAAGGAAACCAAAGGTTAGTGAAAATAAAAGATGGCACTACTTTCCCTCTCCCCCCCATTTTAGTTGACTGATCTGAAATCTTTGCTTTCTGGACCCATTCCTGCTCTCCAAGGAATAGAGAGGTTTGGACAAAGGATCCTCCATCTGTAAAACTAGCTGACCACAGCTTCTGCAGGTGAAATAACAAAATAGCACTTCATTCTCTTATTCTGACCCCCCTCCCCCCAAATTTGAGAGTCCTGTAACTCTTCAGATGGCAGGAAAGACAGGGAGTAAGAGAACCTAATTAAAACGTGTAAGCTTTTCCTAAGTAAAATGAAGGCTATGAATTTCTAAATCCCTTCTAAGCATGAGGTGGTGGGTAGCTGACAGATGCTCTGATGTCATTGCAGCAGTGGCTATGGGTACACTGAGGGGAATGCTATGGTTGAAATGGACTGTAGTTGGGGGAGTCCAACACTGTCATTTTAAAGATGAAGCCCCAAAGACCCAGAGCGCTTATGTGATTTGAATGAGGCCACATAAGTCAGCTAGCTGCAGAGATAAAAACTAGTTAAGATCTCCTAGACTGAAGCTTTCAATCAAGTGCTCTTCCCACTGAACCACACCAACTTTTCCATCACTTGTCAGCTGTTTCTTTGTTCTTTTTTGAAATAAAAAGACCTGAATTCTTTCCTCTGTAGTATGAGTGTTTTAGTTTGATCTTTGCCGATTACCTAAAGGAGGAATAGTCAAAAATCAAAAGGAATAGATGTGTTCTTATAGGTGACTAGGAAGCAAGAGGCTTGTCCCAAATGACAACCTTCTCCAGGTGCTTAGTTAAGACTGAGATGGTCTAGCCTGCTGGCATGAATGGCTACATCAGTTCCAGCACCTGCCATGTGTAGTTGCCTCTATCAATGTTTTCACTCTAACATCACAAATACATCAATAACTGGAGTCAGAAAATTCCACTGGAAGAGTATTTGGACAATTGCACATGAGAACATCATGCCTATAGGGCCAACCTGTCCCATAGATAACCATGATTTTTACCTAATGTTTCGAAAGCATTAATGAACATTAGGGGGGGAATGCTTAAATCCTGTAGAGGTACCCAAATTTCTGAGAGCTATCATGGGCTTTAAAATAATGCAGGTCTTCTGGAAGAGAAAGCCTGCTTTTTCCTAAGAAGGGTACATGGAGTACCCCAATGATATTCAAAAAATCAGAGACCCTGGACACTCAGGTGAAAAACCCCACAAAATGACTATCAGTGATTTCTGGTCCAAACTATTTGTAGCTTTAAAAATCTAACTTGATGGGTTTTTTTCTTCATAAGCAATAAAGGATACTCTTCTTCCAGTAACATTTTCTCGATGACAGCCCTGTTCTCAGCACTGATGGTATTATCCAGAGTCCAAGGCTATTAAAAGAGAAAGGTAATTTTTTTTAACTAATTGATTTTTGAGAATATCTGCTTTGATATATCAGATAAAAATGTGTGATGTTTAACTGAGACAGCCCACCATGACCTTCTTGAAGATCAAAAGAATTCAGATTTATCTTTTTTTTAAACCAAGGAAAATCTGCAAGGATTGAGAACAAGGACAGAAGCAGAAAAAGGGGGAGTCCAAGATAGGAAGCCTCTCTCATTTGCATATTTTAAAAAGTGAAATGACATGATCTTCTCATAAAGCACTTACAATGAGGCCATTATCAGTTCTCCAGGTTGAATCAAGGTAGTGATCTTGCTGGAAATCACCTGCTGTATTTTCATGGCCTCTGTAATAGATAAGAAAATGGGTACAAAGATGCTTAAAACAGTGAGCCTACTTTAGGACTTCCTCCTGGGCCTTGAGATGCCTACTGGCCTTCTCTCACTGATGTAGCAATTCAGTCTGTTGACTTTAGGACCAGCTTCCATAACCATCAGCCAACTTTCCACACTAGTTGGTGCCTCCTTAAGAGAATTCTCTTCACACTTACTTATGGCTTCTCTTACAATGATAATCACAGGAGGTGATTATCACAAGCCCAACCATGCCATTTCAGAGACTGATTCCTAAGAGTTGTGTGCCAATGAACATCCAGCAAGTAAGTGCCAGAGACAAGGTTCAAGGCCAGAAAGCTTCTAGGGTTTCTCTGGCTAGAGAAACCTTATCTTTTACGATGACATTAGAAGATGAGTGCACAGCAGAGGCTGCTGATAAGTGGAATTTTTTTTAAGGCATCAAGAAAATGGGCCCACCTCCAATAGGGTCATCTTAAAGCAGGATGAAAAACAAGAATATGTCCCAAGTGTGATGTGCCAGCCAAAAGGCTCCTGTGATCTGGCACCCACAGAGTCCCATCATCCTTAGCCATAGTTGAACAAGCTCTGGAGTACAATGTTTGGGTCTGGTAAACACAGTTAAAGTAAGAGAGTTGTCCAAAGGGCACAAAGATCCTACTCAGAGAGAGACTGGCCTGGATGAAGTTACTGGAGATGGAAAAGCAAAGGCTTGAGGAAGCCATTTGAATTGCCCTGAAGCATCAGAAGGCTGCCCTGAGAATGAAGTACTAGACTGTTCTTTTGCCCAGGGGCAGAACCAAGAGCAAGGGGAGGAGTGACCACGAGGCCCACTGAGTTTGGATGTCAAAACAAGCTTCCTAACAGGTGCTATATGCTGTCCTGGGCCAATCACTTACTTTCACTGGCACCACCTGTGGTGTGGAATGAAAAGGTCAGTTCTGGACCACCTACAGGAGCCTTTGGACAAACTTGTGTAAAAGGAAATTGGGCTCTGCCTTCCTCCCAGTCTATGTTGGGACCCTGCATCTCCCCAAGGGGGGACCCCAAACACCCCATTATGGGTGAACTTTGCCCAGTGAGGGGGCTGTGTACTGTCAGGGCAGTCTGACATGGGATCTGGGGTTCCAGACTGAGGTTAGAGCAGGATGTAACAAGCATCTCTGATTCTAGAGACTGATCCGGGTTTATTATGTCACAGATAGCCCGAGGGGTCCCCTCCCCCTCCCACATTCCATGTGCTCTGGGATAACACAGGATGGCCCTGCAGCTATGGGCCTTCCTAGGCCTCCGGCTTTCTGAGCCAGGTCTGTGTTCCATTCCGGCCTTTGTATCACCGCCCCAAGAGAAGAGGCCTGAACCGGGGTAAGTGTTTGAGAAATGCCCGCTGGGGGTCTCAGTGGTTAGAGCCAGGCCTGGAGAGAGGTCCTGGGGTCCAATCTGGCCTCAGACACTCCTTGGCTGGGTGACCCTGGCCAAGTCACTTAACATTCTTCTGCCTCAGAGCAGATCCACAGCACTGATTCTAAGGCAGGTAGCGGTCGCTTTAGTTACTTGGGGTTCAGCACGCACCAGTCCAGTCCAGCCAGGCCTTTCTGGACCAAGAACGGACAGGACCCACAGGCCATGCTCCAGGGGAGGCCTCGGGCAGAAATGGATAGGCCCTTCCTTCCCCCTAAAGCTCCAGTAGAACTAAGGGTCCCCTGCCCGCCTCGGCAGAGTGGAAACTCCTTTAGGGCGGGCGGAGCGCGGGGTCACGTGGGACAAGAAGGCGGAACCAGCTTTACTTGTAAAATGGGCACCTGCCCGGGAGGGAGAGTCAGGGTTTGGGGAGGCCTGGAGCCCTTTCTGCCTCCCGTGTCTCAGTTTCCCCGTCCGTGCAAGGACCGGGCTATCCCATACAGTGACCTTGGTCTCAGTTTCCTCCTCCGTTCGATGGGGGAGGGGCGCCCTAGGTCACGTGGTGCGGCCATTCCATTTGACAACCAAAGAAGGTGAGGCCCGCTCCGAGTCAGGGACCTCAAGACCCCGGCCCGCTCCGAGGGGCAAGCTTTACCCGAGGCGGCCTCGACTTCCCACCCGCTCCTCTTGGCCCTAACCTCGGCCCCGGCCTCACCCGTGCGGAAGAGGAGGCGCCGCCGCCATAACCACCCCCGGGTCTCCCTCGATATCCACATCCGCTTCCTCGGCCGCCATGATCGCGACTCTCGACCTCGCCGCGGCCCCGCGCGACCCTGCACAAGATCCCGCGAGACTTGGGAAAACAGATGGGGAAGGGAGGGAGCATCACCCGAGAGGAAGGCCGGAGTAGGCGGGACTATGGCTTGGAGGCGTGGCTTCATCCAGGGGGCGGCTATCCGCGAGAGGGCGGGTCTACAGCTCGGGGACTGGCCCTGAGGCCGGACTGACGGATTTAGAAGGGAGGGTCCGACCGGAAGTAGGGAGAGACTGATGGCTGCGGGGATGCCAGGGGTCCCCGAGGAAAGTGGACAGGACGTGTCTGACCGTCCCCCCTTTCTAATTCTGTTCATCTGTGAACTCTGCGGAGCCGCCTGCCTTGAGAGGACATGGATTTAAGAGCTCACAATTTTATTTATTTTGCCATTAGCTTTATTTTTGAGTCCTAATAATTTGTTTTATTTTTTCAACTAACCAAAAAAAAAAAAAGATTTTTTCTTATTCCCACTCATCACTATTGAAAAAAGAAAAAGAAAATGCGACCAGTCTCCTATAACCAAACAAACACACTGCTCCAATCGCCCATGTTCCCCCCTAATAAGTTTCTGTCTGTGCTGTACCACCTCCGCATTTTTACAGCTGAAAGAGCTGAGCCCCAGGGAAGGGAGGTAGAACTGGAAGAGGTGTACAAGGTGATTTAATCCAGCTTCCTCATTTTACAGATGGAGAAACTGAGTCTAGAAAGTTTAAATTGATCAAATCAGTGGGAAGAAGGCCATCTTAACCTGAACTAGTCCTTTTACAGATGAAAGAATAATGCTTAAAGTGTTTAAAGTGAATTGGGGCACAGACTTGGAGAGGATCTCAGGTCATCTGGTCCTGTTACAGATGGGGAAACTGAGCCCTAAAGAGACAAGGACTGACTTGATTGAGGTCACAGGGGCAATAGTAATTATACCTGAGATTTATAAAGTGCTTTTAGATCATCACAGTCATGAATCTGGAGCTAGAAGGGAGCCCAGCTAATCAAATCCCATTCTTTTCCCTGTGAGGAGACAGTGACCCAGAAAGGTTTTCTGTGTTGCACAGACGTGGAGTCACAGACTCCAAAATTACTGCTTTTTGCATCTGGACCTGGAAGGAGACTTGGAAATCATGACAACCCCTTTATTTCACAGAAACAGAGAGGTAATCAGTCATTCCATCAGTCAATAAATATCAACAATACTGGATATCATATCATTATATAATGCATACTATGATAATATAGAATAATGAGTTGGAGTTCAGCTTCATGATGCTCTCCAAACTCAGTGCTTTTTCCAATGCAGAGAAATGCTGGATTGAGAGCTGCAGGAACTCTGGAGGTCTTCTGATCCTGCCCCTAGAAGAAACAGAATGGTGTCCTTGAGGGGCCAAGATGTCTGGGTCTAAATGCTCCCTCAAATACTCCTTGTGTGACCTTGAGTACATCAGTCTCCTAATTTCTTTGGGCCTCTGTTTCCCCATTTGAGGGGATTTCCCTTGATGAACCTTATGAGCCTGCTGGCTCAACACCTATGAACCTATGATTATAAATGGGCTTTAGATCACCCATGTGACCTTAGGTAATGATGATCATAATGGTCACAAAAATAATAGTTCACATTTAGATATCATTTTAAGATTGGCAAAGCATTTTACATATATTAATTCTTCTGATTCGTAGAACAGCTGGAGGAGGCAGGTACTATTATTATCAATCTCACTTTACAGATGGGGAAACTGAGGCAGATAGAGGCTGAATAAGTAGCCCAGGGTCACACAGCTATTTAAAGTGGAGATTGCACTAGATGCCTTTATGACCCCGTTTGGGGTTTTCTTGGCAAAGATACTGCAGTGGTTTGCCATTTCCTTCTTTGGCTCATTTGACAGATGAGGAAACTGAGGCCAACAGGCTTAAGTGACTTGTCCATGGTCATGTAGCTAGTAAATTTCTGAAGCTGGATTTGAAGTCAGGTCTACTGTGCCACCTCGTTGTACTCTTTTTAAAGAGGAGGAAAATAAGAGTTGCCCATAATCATATAGCTGGTATCCGTAGGATGAGAGAAGTGTTCGGGATACACTAGCAGCTCTGGTGGGAGGGCTTGCTGAGTCCTTTTCAGGGCTGCTCATCCCCCTTTGATGTCCGCCTGCCACCCAGCTCTCGTTTTTGGCTCTAAGAAGCTGTAGCATGTCCAGCGGGCACACTTTGTTACCTGCCCCATCAGGCTGCTTAAACCAGGTTGAGGATAATTGACAGGCCTCAAACTTGTCAGTGAATTAGTGGGATATCTGTCCCAGGCATGCGAAGACTTCCCTTGGCCAGAGAGGCCATAAAGCAGACTGAAGCAGGCACTGTGGAGCCCTGAGAGATTAGACATGGAAGAAGCCAAGGTCACCCATTGCATCCTGGGCCATCACAGGCCATCTTGACTTTTGTCCTGCCATTGGACTTGGACGACCCTAGAAGAGAGAGGGAGGCTGAGGACTTTGTGCAAATCACTTCAATCTGATTTATGCTCGAGTCGGAAGACATCACCAGGGATGCCATTTTGGTCCTCTTTGAGTAAGGACAACCAAGCAGCCACCAACCAAGTGCCCATGGCAAGATTTGAACCTTCTATCTTCAAGTCTGATTCTGTATCCACTCCTAACTTTTTAATAAGATTCAGGATTGGACTGAATATAGAAGGCAACTAGTGCAATCTCCACTTTAAAAACAAACAAACAAAAAAAACCCTTACCTTCTCTCTTAGAATCAATATTATGTATTGGTTCCAAGGCAGAAGACTGGTAAGGGCTAGGCAAGAGGGGTCAGCTGACTTGTCCAGGGTCACACAGTGAGGAAGTATCTGAGTCCAGATTTGATCCCAGGACCTCCCATCTCTAGGCCTAACTCTCAATCCACCAAGCCACCCAGCTGCCCCCCAATCTCTACTTTTTATAGAGGAGGAAACTGAGGCCCTTTAAAGTCATCTTCACTTTCTGACATATCTTTCAAGCCCCGACTCAAATGCTATCTCCTCTATGTACCCTTCCCTGATCTCCCCCCACCCCTACGTAGAAATTATTTTTTATTCCTCCAATCTCAGATGACAATTGATACTTTTCTCATGAACAGAGTCTATCTGAATTATTTTGAATTATTTTTGTTTATGTTTGGGGCATAAGGCCATAAAATCTGTGATCTTAGAACAGGAAGAACCTTATACTTCATCTGTCTCACTCCTTCATTTTCCAAAGAAGGAAACCAAAGCTTATGGAGGGAATGGACTTCTCCAATGTCACACAAGTAGTTAACAGCAGAATTAACATTCAAAACCAGGTCTTTTGACTCTAGATTTTTTTAGGAAGTCTTTCCTCATTCCCCTCAATGCTAGTGCCTTCCCTCTGTAATTATCTCTGATTTGTAATAGATAGATAGAAAGACAGATAGATAGATAGATTAGTAGATAATAGAGATGGATAAGTAGATAGATAGATAGATAGATAGACAGACGGATAGATAGATGGATAGATAGATGGATGGATGGATAGATAGATAGATAGATAGATAGATAGATAGATAGATAGATAGATAGATAGATAGATGGATCTTGTTCAAACATAGTCGTTTACAAGTTTTCTCCCCCATTAGACTGAGAGCTCCTTGAGGGTAAGGACTTTCTTTTCCTTTCTTCAGATCCCCAGAGTTTGGCTCAACCCTTGGCACAGAGTATTGTTGTTCAGTCATGCCTGACTCTTAAACACTCCAAGGACCATCACACACCAGGCCTTTCTGTCTTTTACTGTCTCCCCAAATCTGTCCAAGCTCATGTTTATTGTTTCTAAGACATCATCTAGCCATCTCACCCTCTGTCCCCTTCTCCTTTTGCCTTCAATCTTTCCCAACATCAGGGTCTTTTCCAATGAGTCCTGTCTTATTATTATATAGCCAAAGTATTTGAGCTTCAGCTTTAGTATTTGACCTTAAAATGAACAGTCTGAATTAATCTCTTTAAGTATTAACTGATTTAATATCCTGCTGTCCAAGGAACTCTCAAGTCTTCTGCAGCACCACAATTCAAAAGTACTGATTCTGCTGTCTTCAGCTGTCCTTAGAGTTCAACTCTCACAGCCATACATTGCTACTGGAAAAAAATCAGCTTCGGCAAATAGTAGGTGCTTCATAAATGTTTCTTAAAGGACCAATTCTTGATACCACACGGTGAGGGAATGCCAGGAAGCTTGTGACTGAAAAGCTAATCTTTTCACTGAAAGCTTGGAGGTAAATAGTAAAGTTTAGAGTTTTTTGCATATCTGGAATTGCTTTAGAATACAATCCTTTAAATTCTGATCTAGTTGGTAAGAAATCTAAAGCCTTGAGAAGGGTTGGGCGGGATAAGAGTCCCTTGTGGTTAGTTGAGCTCAGATTCCACTTTTGGCAGCTCCTCCCCAAAAATCTTCCCCCGGTCTTATTAAGTGAAACTCCAAGGTGTCAACTGTGTCAGGGGCACGACAAGAGTTGGCAAGAATTCTTTCATCCCAGTGTGCACATGTCATGCGGGGTTGGGGAGGTGCTCCTAAGGGGCAAGTAAAATCATTAAAAAAATAGACAGGGGGCAGCTGGGTAGCTCAGTGGAGTGAGAATCAGGCCTAGAGACGGGAGGTCCTAGGTTCAAACCCGGCCTCAGCCACTTCCCAGCTGTGTGACCCTGGGCAAGTCACTTGACCCCCATTGCCCACCCTTACCACTCTTCCACCTATGAGACAATACACCGAAATTAAGGGTTTTAAAAAAAAAAAAAGACAGATTTTTGTTTGAGGGAAATTTTGTTTGGTTGCCTCTTTCTGCTACTTAGTGATCTAATCCACCAAAACCCCAAAAGCTTTGAGGCAAAGGATTTCCATCTTTTTTTTTGGCAATTCAGTGAAATCTGCCTTGGAGCCTTCTTAGAATCAAGTTTGTGAATGCATAAAACATGCAAATTATACATCTATAAAAACATATATTACAAAATAAATCTAAAAGTTGGTTGAAATAAGCATGTAATTATTTTCCCATCTAAGCTCATGGATCCCCTGAAATCTACTCATGAACTTTTTGGGGAAGTGTCTGTATGCCCCACCCAGTGAAGAGCCCCTTCTCTTAGGCACTGGCTTTATTTTATTAAAAAGCTGTGACCATTCCTCAACCCCTGCAATTCAGTAATAATGCAGTAGATGGCAGGAGTATTTCAGCAGAAAACATCAGAGTTTGCTCAGGCATCTGGGAAGCTTTTGATAAAGCGGCAGCTCTAGGAGAAGGCAGCCAGCAGCAGTTTCAGAGGCAAAGAAGTCTTTTAACTTGGTCATAGATCTGTATATGGGGGGCATTTCTTATTATTTGCTTAGCTCTTCTGTCCTATTTAAATGCCTTTTGCTTTGATTAATGTATAATCTGGTTTTGTGTGTTCAAAGGAAATTATGGGTGGGGGCCCTCAGACTTTCAATAGATTACCTCCAGGCGCTCCTCGGAGGAAGGTCCCAAGCCAGATCTGTCAAAGTCCAAAGTGAGAAAAGCTCAAGAAAACTGGAGGAAGGAGACATCTCTTTCAGCTGGGACGATATGAATTCTGAAATGGGCCTTAAGAAAAAGAAAGCTTTCAAATATTACAAGAAACGGAAGGATTGCACGTGAGGCCTCCTGGGAAAATGAGATGAGGAGGAGCTTAGCTGGGCTCAGCGATGGTGTGAAGATGAGCCTGGCCCTAAGGGCAGAGGCAGTCTTGGGTTACGTTCCCAAAGGAATACACGCCCAGCTAGCACCCATTTTCCAATAAGCAAGTCAGGAATGAGAAGGATTGAGTTAGTTATTCACGTGAGTTGGGTTTGACTCCAAGCTGTAATCTGTGACTCTCAGCTGCTTCTAACTTTGACCTCCTCTGGGCCTCAGTTTCCTTATCTGCTAAATCAGAGGGTTTAAGCTCCAAATCCCAGTATCCTCGGAACTCACATTTCAGTAGTCCTTCCAAACAAACCACCTCATGTGGCTCCTCATTTGCTGTTAAAATGAAATCTAAGGGGCAGCTGGGTGGCTCAGTGGATGGAGAGTCAGGCCTAGAGGTAGGAGGTTCTGGGTTCAAATCCAGCCTCAGACACTTCCCAGCTGGGTGACCCTGGGCAAGTCACTTGACCCCCATGGCCCACCCTTACCACTCTTCGGCCAAGGAGCCAATACACAGGAATTAAGGGTTTAAAAAAAATAATTAAAAAAAATGAAATGTAAACTCCCCAGACTGGTATTTATGGTCCGCCATTTGCAAAGTGACAGGGTTAGCCTCGACGGCCTGTCATTCCTCCCAGCTCTTAGACTAGAGAGGCTTAGGGTCAGGTCCAAGAGAGTGAGGTGGAGAGAGTGCCGGACCCGAGTCCGGAAGGTCTTCCTGCCTTTGGCACTTTATGGTCACGAGGAAGCCGCTTCGCTTCTTGCAGCCTCAGTTTTGACACACGTAAAATGGTGATAATAATGATGAAGATCCAATGAGAGAAGTGGCATGACCCCAGTGGAAAGCCCTCTCTGACGGCCATCACCCTTCCAGGAGATACAGAAAGCACAGCCAGAGGCTATCATCCAGTGAGGAAGTGCTTGTGGCAGGTTTTGCATCCAGGTGTCCTGACTCCGGTTTAGGCACTCATTTCCAATACGTCTGTCCCTCCCCACCAGGAAGGTTCTAGACTCCAGGGGCGGAGGAGCCATACAGCGATGAAGCAGATCCAGGGCCAGTAGAAGCTGCATTCTACATGTGTACTTTGAAGGGGTCGCCAAATTTGGGCTGAGAGACGTCATGTCATGGAGGACGCGGGTCTTGACGAGAATCGTGTTTCCGTTGACCATGAGGCTGGGAAAAGGAAATTCTAGGAACCGAATCCTCTGGGGCAGAGGATCTAATGATAATGAATAATAGATAAGCTTAGTTAGTGAAAGGGACTGACTCTTCCTGACCTTATTTGGAGTTTCTGGGGCAAAAATACTGGAGTGGTTTGCCATTTCCTTTTCCCATTCATTTTACAGATGAAGAAATGGAGGCAAACAGAGTAAAGTGACTTGCCCAGGGTCACCCAACTGGTGTCTGAGGCCAAATTTGAACTCAAGTCTTCCTGACTGCAGACACTCTCTCTACTGTGCCACCTGACTGCCCTATGATGTACAGTTTTGGAATTCTAGTGGAGCCAGAAAATATGGGTGTGAATCCTGGCTCTGCCTCTATCTCCTCTCCCTCCCACCTCCCCTTCCCCAGTTACCTTGTATTCCCTTGTCCAAAATGCAAGAACCCTCTCTGCCATGAGGAACAGTGAAACAGGACAGGATTTGGAGGGCAGGGGCTGGAAGCGGGGCTCTACGGGAGCTGCTGCCTGACACAAGGGATCAAGGAGTGATTGAATGAACGAATAAACGAGCTTTCTAAGCTCGCTGTGTGCCAAGCTCTGCTAAGCCTGGGAGCATGAATAGAAAAGCAAGCCAGTCCTTTCTCTCCAGGTTCTCACATTCTAAAAGAGGGAGTTCACACAGATGAGGGGGCTTCATCTGCAGGTGGGGGGGAAGCCGCCCCCTTCCCCATCCTCTGGGGCCAGGGATAAAACAGATCATAATGCAACTTAAAAAAAAAAAGTTCAAACCCTTATCTTCTGTCTTAGAATCAGCATTGCAGATTGAGTCCAAGGCAGGAGAGCAGTAAGGTCTAGGCAGTGGGGGTCAAATGACTTGCCCAGGGTTACCCACTTGAACCCAGGACCTTCTGCCTCTAGGCCCGACTCTCAATCCCATAATGTATGTTATTTTTCTTTGAAAAAATTATATCCATTTCTGATATTGAATCATTTCAACAAGGGGCTTGGCTGGGGGCTTTACCCAGGGCTCCCGGATGCCAGGCCCTGGGCTGGCCGCACCTGGCCCGAGGCTCGGTGGCTGTCAGGATGGTGGTGGTGGTGGATTGACTTTTGCTTCATCCACCAGGTGCTTTCAAAAGGTTGCTTAGATTGAATGAAGTTGGAAGGCTTCCTTATTGACGGCCCACAAATTTATTTTCTCCTTTCTTATGTTGGGCGGCTCAGAGCTTGGGTACTTTGGGGCTGGCAGAATTTGTAAGTGAAAGGCAGGAATTGGAAGCCTTAGACCTATGGTTCACCGAAGCTACACTTAAAGGCTTTTACATTTTTTGCCTTTCCCCTTTTGTGTTCATTTGCTCAATCCAAAGCATCTTGTGGGGTGAAGGGAGACGGAGGCATCTCCCAGCCACACAGCTCCCGGAGGTTTCTTGTTGTCTTTTTTTTTTTTTTTTAACCCTTGTACTTTGGTGTATTGTCTCATAGGTAGAAGAGTGGTAAGGGTGGGCAATGGGGGTCAAGTGACTTGCCCAGGGTCACACAGCTAGGAAGTGTCTGAGGCCAGATTTGAACCCAGGACCTCCCGTCTCTAGGCCTGACTCTCACTCCACTGAGCTACCCAGCTGCCCCCTTTCTTGTTGTCTTAATGACAGAATCTCTGTAATAAATTTTATGGGGAATAAGAGCCACCTAAACGCTTAAATAGGAATAAAAAGGCTTGGGACAAAGGTGTTGATCCTACCTAGAAAGAGCAAGTGTGTTCAAAGGACAGATGCGTTCGAAGAACGTGACTCACTGTTCTGGATTTCAGAAGTACTTTGCCGCTGAGAACCTGGATTCCAAGAGCAGATAGACTCGCATCTGCTTGGTCCTACGACTGGACAGATGGGGGCCTGTTGTTCGAAAGGAGGGGGGCATTAGCCTCTGGGATCCAGGTGAAAAAAAGATGGCAGAGCCACTGATCCTCTGATCAGCCACCTGAGCATCTCAGGGGAGAACTGCAGCCAAAGCCGAGTACCTTTAGAACCTCATTTCCTTTGATAAAGATGGGCAGAGTCGATGGCATTAGGTAGAATCATCGGGTTCTAGATTTTAAGTTGCTGGGACTTTAGGAGCCATTTATTTGAGCCCCCTGTTTTTATAGGTAAGGAAACTGAGGCCCAGAGAGGCTGAGCTTAGATGTGTCCAGGGTCACAACTCTAGGTCTGAAGGGAACGGGCCGGGATGGCCCCAGGGCCTCTGGATCCATGCGGAACAGAACCAGCCAAGAATGGGCACAGCTTGAGTGGTATAAAGACATCATCTGAAGACGTTCAAAGCCCACAGTGTGGGAAGTGTGAATTGAACCTCGACATGCATGATTTGGCCACATGTTCTCCCTGTGTGAGTCACCTCCACATGTGTCTCCTGGTCAAACATGTGCAGTTCTCACATGTGAGTCCAATATGTGTCCTTTCTTCCCACTCATGGTGGGCATATTTGTGGGAGTCGGTGCCCCAGATTTAGGGGGGGGGGCTATTCGATAAGTATTTTTCTTATTATGCTATTCCATTAAAAACTCTTTGTTTTGACCTAATTATGTCCTCTGGCCAAGTCATTAAAGCAAACCTATCGAGGGGGGGCTCATACGCTTTGGTGGTGAGTCAGTACAGACCCAAAGACCATCTTCGACATGGCATAACTTTTCTTGGTGGCCTCTGTGGGAGCCTCAACTTCCCAGACTCCACCTTCTCCTCCCCTTTATCTTCCACCTCCCCTTAGCCTGTCCTCCAGGCCGGTCTACCTCCCCACAAGCCTCGTGCCCACAGCCATAGCTCCCCGTTAGCTTTTGTTTTCTCCTAGTAGAAGGCAGGTCTCTTGGCACCTCCTCCAAGGCTGGCTGCTTCCTCCAGCGCCCGCTAATCGGGGATGGGAGCCCGTCCCTTCTCCCTTTGCACTTTCAGACTCTGTTTCTATCCCCGTAACTCAGCCTCAGTCTCTCCTTCTCTCAAGTTCCCTCCATCCTATCCAGCCCCTTGTGACGGTCACCTCTGAAGCTCTGGTCCTTCTGGGGCTCACAGGCTTCTCTCTTTCAGCCACTTGGGTCTAGTTCCTCAGTCTCTTCGATTCCTTTGATCTTCGACCCCCCACAGAAGTGGTCCAACCTTAGACCCCCCCCCCACCTCCAGCTGAATTTTTCCCTGAGGTCAAAATTCCCAACTACCAGGTTTGGTTTGGTTTTTCACCGCTCAAAGTCAATGCCCACTGCACATAGCTAACTGCTACAGCAGATAAATAGTGTCATCCTCTCTCTTGCCTCCCATCCTTACTTATTGATGTGACCCTTGGCAAATCATCTGACCATTTGTTGCTGCCTCAGTTTCCTCATCTGTAAAATGAGGAAAATACTAGTACACACTTCATGGGATTACTGTGAGGATCAAACCAGACAACCTGCAAACTGCTTAAAGCATCCTATAAATGACAACTATAAATATTCTATGAATCTAATTTGTGTAATTTAAATGTAATTTTACTATATAGTTTTTCCCAGTTTGACAGATGAGGAAATTGAGACTCACTGCTATAATATAACTTTCTCAGAATCACACAATTAGGAGATGGCAGGAAAGGACCTTGACCCTTGGTCTCCTAAACAATTTCTGGGGAATGTAAAGAGGTCTCGGATGATCAGAGTCACTTGGGAGTAATTGGAACATTTTTTAATCGTCCCTCTTCTAAAATTCCCTTTTAATCAAACCTGGCCTCAGCCACTTCCCAGCTGTGTGACCCTGGGCAAGTCACTTGAACCCCATTGCCCACCCTTACCATTCTTCCACCTAGGAGTCAATACACAGAAGTTAAGGGTTTAAAATTTTTTTTTCCCTTTTAAGAGCTCGTAGAATTGAAAAACCCCCATGATAACAGATTTTTGTTTTTAAACCCTTACCTTCTGTCTTACTATCAGTTCCAAGGCAGAAGAACAGTAAGGATTAGGCAGTTGGGGTTATGAGACTTGCTTAGGGTCACACACAACCAGAAAGTGTCTGAGGTCAGATTTGAACCCAGTTCCTCCCAACTCTAAGTTTAGCACTCTGTCCACTGTGCCCCCTTGCCTTCCCTCCCATCATAACAGCCTGAAAGCAGCGGGCCCCAGGCAAAAGGAGTGTGGGATTCCCAAAGCCTAGTCTTGACTGCCAGAAGATGGGGGGAGTGTTCCTAAACCCACAAAAGTGGGTCAGCTGAAAATTTCTTTTACAAAAACTTAGTACTAACAAGCTGTGAGTTTTTTGGAAATTCATCAGTTTCACCGAGGGGGTTTTTCATTATGATGTCAGTCAAGTTCCCCAGTCCAAGAGAGAGGAAAAATGAAGGTGGTGGGGAGGGAGAACTCTGGCTTCTATAATCACGCTCCATGTGCAAACACACCTACAAAAATATTAGCTCTTTCCAGCCTTGTAAAACCTTTTTTTTTTGCATTCTTGGTTTTTTTTTTTATTTTCAAAAGGTACAATTACAATGAAATGAATATAAAGAAGGCCAAACACACATTTGCCAGCCCAGCTTTGGCATTCGTGAAATAGAAACTACCTTGTGCAAAAGAAATGACCTTGAGCTTGAGACTTGTGAATTTTCCCAACTACGTAAACTGCTAACAACAGCCTGTTTAGACTTTCTCCACAGAAATGAACTTTTCTTCCTCCTAGGCCTTGTTACATCAGTTCAGTCCAAGGGCTAATAGAGATGCAATTTGCCCGACTTCCCAGGTACCCTTTAAAAAAACAAGCCCAATCCTTGGTGTAGAAAAATGGGTTTGTTATTATTGTCGTTGTTGTTATTTTAAAGAAAACATACACCTCACCCATTTCCTGCAAAAACAGAATTGTGGAATTGTGGATTCATGAAGTTTAAAAGGAACTTAGAGGTGGGGCAGCTGGGTAGCTCAGTGGATTGAGAGGCAGGCTAGAGACGGGAGGTCTTAGGTTCAAATCCGGCCTCAGACACTTCCCAGCTGGGTGACCCTGGGCAAGTCACTTGACCCCCTTTGCCCACCCTTACCACTCTTCCACCTAGGAGCCAATACACAGAAATTAAGGGTTTAAGAAAAAAATTAAAAAAAAAAAAAAGGAACTCAGAGGCCAGCTAAACCAAGCCTTTCCCAAAGCATCAAGGATCTCTAACAAGGCTTCTAGCCCCTTCTTAAAACCCTGCAGTGTTAGGTCAAGGCAGCTAGATGGATCTCTGGGCTTGGAGTCAGGAAGGCCTGAGTTCAAATCTGGCCTCAGATAATGTACTAGCTGGGTGGCAGTGGGCAAGTCACTTTACCCTTTTTACCTCAATTTCCTCATCTGTCAAATGCAGAGAAGGAAATGGCAAACCACTCTAGTATCTCTGCCAAGAAAACCCTAAATGGGGTCATGAAGAGTCAGAGATGACTGAAAAATAGAAAACTTACTGAGAAGGCAACAGATTACGAAATAATAACTCCTATTTTTATGGCACTCTGAGGTTTCCAAAGCACTTGCCTCACCAAGCCTCAAAAGGCAGGTGGAATATAGATTACAGCTCTCATTTTACAGAAGAGGAAGATAAAGACTCAAGAGGTCAAAAGGATTGCCTGTAGTCACCCAGCTAATAAGAACAGGAGGGTGAATTGGGATCTTCCCTGATTCAAAGCTCCTGCTTTTTCCTCTTTGGGAAGGGCTATAATTATGAGGGAGTTCTTTCTTTTGTGACTTTGTGGCTTGTTGTCCCAGTGCCCAGAATAACACAGGTACTTACTAGATAGATATTGGTTGAGTTTTGTTTGTTGTTGAATGGCTGGTGGAGAGTCTTGGGCAATGAGGGATTGAGTTACAGGATTACATTAGCAGTGAAAGGAGAAAAGATGCTGAAGGCGTTGTGGAGGTTGAATCAACAAGACTTGGCATTCTATTTTTTTAAACCCTTACCTTCTGCTTTAGAATTAATACTGTGAATTGATTCCAAGGCAGAAGAGTGGTAAGAGCTAGGCAATGGGGGTCAAGTGACTTGCCCAGGGTCACACAGTGAGGAAGTGTCTGAGGACGGATTTGAACTGAGGACCTCCCATCTCTAGGTCTGGCTCACAATCCACTAAGCCACCCAGCTGTCTCTAAGACTTGGCATTTTATTTTATTTTATTTTATTTATTTTTTGGGTTTTATTTTTATTTTTTTATTTTTTGGGAAATTTAATTAAATTAATTAATTTAGAATATGATTAAGTAATTAATTTAGAATATGATTTGTGTTCTTTCCCTCTCCTTCCCCTGCCTCGCCCATAGCTGACACACAATTCCACTGGGTTTTACATGTGTCATTGATCAAGATCCTATTTCCAAATTGTTGATAGTTGCATTGGTGTGGTCGTTTGGAGTCTACATCCCCAATCATGTCCGCCTCAACCCATGTGTTCAAGCAGTTGTTTTTCTTCTGTGTTTCTGCTCCCACAGTTCTTTCTCTGAATGTGGATAGTTTTCTTTCTCCTAAATTTCTCTGGATTGTCCTGGGTCATTGCATTGCTGCTAGTACAGAAGTCCATAACATTCGATTTTGTCACAATGTTTCAGTCTCTGTGTACAATGTTCTCCTGGTTCTGCTCCTTTCACTCTGCATCAATTCCTGGAGGTCTTTCCAGTTCACATGGAATTCCTCCAGTTCTTTATTCCTTTCAGCACAATAGTATTCCATCACCAACATATACCACAATTTGTTTAGCCATTTCCCAAGCGAAGGGCATACCCTCATTTTCCAATTTTTTGCCACCACAAAGAGCTCAGCTATAAATATTTTTGTACAAAAGACCTGGCATTTTAGAGAGAGGAAAGAGTTGAGGGTTTTTCCCTGGGCACCTGGGAGGCTGGTAGTGTCCTCTACAGAAATAGGAAGGTTGGGATATGATCCTTTCTGTATCTTCTCTCTATATGTATTATATTTCATTGTAAACTGTTTGAGATACCATTACTAGGTCTAGACCCTAAAGAGACCAAAGTAAAAGGAAAGGGACCTATGTGTAGAACAATATTTAAGAACTAGAAATTGAGGGGATGTCCATCAATTGGGGAATGGCCGAACAAGTTATGGTGGTTGATTGTGACAGAACACTATTATGCTATAAGAAATGTTGAGGGGGTGCAATTTCAGAAAAAAACATGGTAAGACCTTTATGAACTGATGTAAAATGAGGCGAGAAACACCCAAAGATCATTGTGCACAATAACAGCAATACTCTAATGGTGTCCAGCTGTGAAAGATTTAGCTATTCCGATCAATACAGTGATCCAAGATAATCCTAAATGTCTCATGACCAAAGATGCTGTTCACCTCCAGAGAAAAACTCATCAATTCTGAGTGCAAACTAGAGTATCATTTTCTCACTTTGTTTTTGTTTCGCCTTTTTTTTTTTTTGCAATATGGCTAATTTGGAAATATGTTATGCATCATTTTACATGTATAATTGGTATCATATTGCTTGCCTTCTCGGTGGGGTGGGTAGAGAGAGGAGGGAGGGAGGGAGAGAATCTGGAACTCAAAAATTTAAAAGGTTAAAAATAAATTTATACACACACACACACACACACACACGTAAAAAGGACAAAAGAAGACAGGGACTGTTTTTTACCTCTTTTTGCATCCCCAGTACTTAGCACAGTGCCTGGGACGTAGAAAGTGCTTAATAATTATTGACTGATTGGTACAGATTAGAACTGTAGTTCCCCTCACCCCCTCTCAGTACCAAAGTAGCCAGAACACTGAATTTGAGGTTACATAGATTTAGAGGTAGGAGGGGCCTTAGAGGCCATCTAATACCAATTTCTCATTTCAAACATCAAAAATGAGGCGGGAGCTTTATTGACTTAGCATTCTCCTGGTACCACGTAGAGGGATTTGCAGGTTAGAATCTATTACTAATTTTGATTCACTAAAGACACTCTATAGAATAATAGAAAAAAGAATTGATGACCTTGGTTTAAGGGTCGTTCACCTTTATACAGTTCTTTAAGGTTTATGAAGTGCTTTAAAGATATTATCTTATTTAAACCTCAAAACTGCTCCATGAGGTTAAGACTATTAATATTCCCATTTCACAGATATAAAAACTGGAGTCCACCCAGATGAGATGACTTGTCCAAGGTCACACAGGCAATAAACAATAAGGAGGGGATTCACACCTGTGTCTTCTGACTTTACAGGAAAGTCTTTCTCACTGTGCCATGAAGAATTCCACTTTGCACATTTACCAGCTATGGGCCCTCTCTGTATCTCGGTCCTCTGTGGACAGGGACTGCATCTCTTCTTATTCCTATGGGTACTTCTCAAGTTAGGAAACTACCCCAACTAATCGAGGTCAGCATTTTCCTCACCAACTTGTAGTCCAATGAGTTTTCTAAACGACTCCATGTTTTTTTTTTTTGTTGTTCAGTTGGGTCTGATTCTCTCTGACCCCATTTGGGGTTTTCTTGGCAGAGATCCTGGGGTGGTTTGCCCTTTCCTTCCCTTGCTCATTTAACAGATGAGGAAACTGAGGCAAACAATGTTAAGTAACTTGCCCAGCTAAGATACTGGAATGATTTCCCATTACCGTCTCTAGCTCATTTTACAGATGAGGAAACTGAGGCCAAAAGGGTACAGTGATTTGCCTAGAGTTGCACAGCTGAGACACTGGAGTGATTTACCATGACCATCTCTAGCTCATTTTACAGATGAGGAAAGTGGGGTCACAGAGTTGGTATCTGAGGCCAGATTTGAATTCAGGAAGATGAATCTTCCTGATTCCCAGCCCCGTGCTTTATCCTTTGAGCCACCTGGCTGCTCTCCATGATACTCTTTCTTATCCGTGAAATGGGGATGATCAGAGGACCTATCTCACAGGGCTGTCTGGGGCTCAAATAGGATAAAGTCTGTCATTCACTTTGTCAACTTTAGAGCATTCCATAACTGTGAGTTCTTATTGACTGGAAGTCATGAGTTCTTTAGCCGTCCTTCTCTCTGGAGTGCTCTGCCTGTACTAACCTGGCTGGAGGAAAGTTGGAAAGATGCTAAGTCTGTCTTTAGTGTTAGACTTCAATTCATTCCGGGGGTCCTTTCTTCACCCCCATCTTCTTTCCTGCTTCATGCCAACCAGATCTCTAGGCTTTTTTGGTGAGAGCAGGAAAACATAATTAGAGTATCAGTGCTGCGAAAGTTGGCACGTTAATGTCCATGCTAATTGGGTGGTATTTGGAAGTACTTTGGAGCCCAGAAGTTGGAACTCTGCATCTTCAGGCTTGTTTTTATTACATTATGGCTCCTAACTGTCAGTAAAATTATTGTTTTGGATGCTAACTATTTTACATTTTTTTTAACCCTTTCCTTCTGTCTTAGAGTCAATACTGTGTATTGGCTCCAAGGCAGAAGAGTGGTAAGGGTGGGCAATGGGGGTCAAGTGACTTGCCCAGGGTCACACGGCTGGGAAGTGTCTGAGGCCAGATTTGAACCCAGGACCTCCCGTCTAGGCCTGGCTCTCAATCCACTGAGCTATCCAGTTGCCCCCACTATTTTACATTTGAAGAATAAAATAGTTCATTTTTGAGAAGAGGAGAGGACAGGGATGGGATGTATAGAGGAGAAGTAAGAGAGAAAGCCGTAGCCTGGCAGGGTGATTGAAATGGCTTGGATTTTTCCAGAAGAGGCAAGATAGGATGTGGGGTGTGGTGTGTGTGGGGTTTGTATTTCTCTTCCCCGAAACCACAAGACTCCCCCTTCTAGAAAGTTGCCTACATTATGTTAAAGGAAATTCTGCCAACAATCTTATCTTAATGACGATAATAGCCAGCATTTCTGGTTTACAAAACATTTTACCCCCATTCTCTCTTTTGAACCTCACAGCAGGCCACTCAGTATTATTATTAGCCCCATTTCCCAGATTAGAAAAAAAAATGAAACATGAAAATGAGGTGAATTGACTTGCCTCTGGTTGCACAGGTATTTACTGTTAAAAGCAGGATTTGAATGCAGCTCCATCCTAACTTCTAGCCCTGCCCTTGTTCTATGACATCATGAAGCCTCCTTAGAACCCCTTTTTTTTTATCACAAATCACTGGACAATAAGGGGTTTGATGTAGAATTTTCCAATCCGCTAGTTAAGCCCCCATACTTTTAAGCTTTAACCACAATGGGGAATGACAGCTTTCTAAACCTTCCAAACCTCCTTTTCCTCTTTAGGTAAAGGCATCCCTTTGGCCTTTTATCCATGACTCAGAGTGGTGAAATGTTCTCTGGGATGAGCCAAGAGCTAGAAGACAGTTTAATAAAAAGCCTGACTCCTTCATCTGAGGGAGCTGAGGCCCAGAAAGGTTAACTGATTTGTTCTAGGTCACACAGCTAGCAAATGGGGAGAATAATAGCACCTACTTCAGAGCAGATGTGAGGAACAAATGAAATAATTTAAATAAAGAGCTCTACAAAATTTAAAGTGCTAAAGAAAGCCATTTATTATCATTATTACTGTTATTATTTTTATTATCTCCTTCAAGTCCCAGTCCCTCATTCATTATTTTTTTTTAAACCCTTGTACTTCGGTGTATTGTCTCATAGGTGGAAGATTGGTAAGGGTGGGCAATGGGGGTCAAGTGACTTGCCCAGGGTCACACAGCTGGGAAGTGGCTGAGGCCGGGTTTGAACCTAGGACCTCCTGTCTCTAGACCTGACTCTCACTCCACTGAGCTACCCAGCTGCCCCCCTCATTCATTATTTAACGAGTAGGGGGCAACAGCAAAGTAAAGGAATGCCAACCAAGGTGCTGGGACATATATGAGTCTCTGTGTACCCACAAGGGGCCAAGGATGGTAGCCGTGAGTGCCTAGTGCATCAATGAGAGTTGCCAAATCACAGGAATCTCTTTTGTTTTTCAAATTAAAATTTATTTTTCCCCATTACTAGGGCATTTATTTTATCCTTTTCGAGCCCTTGAGGGAAAGAAAAACAAACCCCATATAAAAAGGAAGCCGGGTCATGCAAAACAAATTCCCACATTGGCCAGCTCCCGAAACCAGGCTCTCATTTTGGGGGTTAGTTCATCATTTCTCTGTCAGGAGGTGGGGACCGTCCTTCATCAGTCTTCTGGACTGTGATGGATCATTAGATTGATCCAAGTTCTTATATCTTTCAAAACTCTTCAATTTTACAATGCTTTTACTGTATAAATTGTTCTCCTGTGATGATCATCTTAATAAGACCACCATGAACCAAGTTAATTCTCTTTCTTCTTCTGGTACCAAAAGAAAGTGAGATACAGCAGGATAAATCAGAAGTACCAAGGCCCCACCTGCTGGAAATGTTTCATTGAAGATGGTGCTTATCATTTAAAGCTGCTAAATTGTGAGAACATGAAGGCTAGAGTGCCTTCACCATGGATAGAGTGCCAGGGATAGAGTCAGGAGGCCCTGGGTTCAAATTTGGCCTCAGATCTGGCCTCACACTTCCTAGCTGTGTGACCCTGGGCAAGTCACTTAACCCCTACTTCCTAGTCCTTATTGCTCTTCTGCCTTGGAACCAATACATATTATTGGTTCTAAGATGAAAGATAAGGGTTTAAAAAATTATATATCTATGTGATATGATAGCAAAACTGGAAACAGATCTGAGCAGTTATCAATCATAAGCACCTACTGTATACTAGACACTTTGCTAAGCAATATTATACGTAAAGACTTTATATCGCCTTTTCTTTTTTCTTTTTTTATATTTTATTTTTTAGAAACATTTTCCATGGTTACATGATTTTTGTTTTTACTTTCCCCTTCACCCCCCTTCACCACCCCCAATATCCAACGCACATTTCCATGGGTTTTAACATGTGTGATCAATCAAGACTTATTTACATATTATTGATAGTTGCATTGGTGTGGTCGTTTAGTGTCTACATCCCCAACCATGCCTGCATCAACCCATGTGTTCAAGTAGTTGTTTTTCTTCTGTGTTTCCGCTCCTACAGTTCTTCCTCTGAATGTGGGTAGCATCTTTACCATAAATCCCTCAGAATTGTCCTGAGTCATTGCATTGCTGCTAGTACAGAAGTCCATTACATTCAATTTTATCACAATGTATCCGTCTCTGTGTACAATGTTCTTCTGTTCTGCTCCTTTCACTCTGCATCAGTTCCTGGAGGTTGTTCCAGTTCACATGGAATTCCTCCAGTTTATTATTCCTTTGAGTGCAATAGTATTCCATCACAAGCATATACCACAATTTGTTTAGCCATTCCCCAACTGAAGGGCATCCCTTCATTTTCCAGTTTTTTGCTACCGCAAAAAGTGCAGCTATAAATATTTTCATACAAGTATGTTTATCTATGATTTTTTGGAGGTATGAACCCAGCAATGCTATATAGCTAGATCGAAGGGCAGGCAGTCTTTTATTGCTCTTTGGGCATAGTTCCAAATTGCCATCCAGAATGGTTGGATCAGTTCACAACTCCACCAGCAATGCATTAATGTCCCAATTTTGCCACATCTCCTCCAACATTCATTACTCTCCCCTGATATCATTTTAGCCAATCTTCTAGGTGTGAGGTGATACCTCAGAGTTGTTTTGATTTGCATTTCTCTAATTATTAGAGATTTAGAACACTTTCTCATGTGCTTATTGATAGTTTTGATTTCTTTATCTGAAAATTGTCTATTCATGTCCCTTGCCCATTTATCAATTGGGAAATGGCTTGATTTTTTCATGCAATTGTTTTAGCTCCTTTTATATTTGAGTAATTAGACCCCTGTCAGAGTTTTTTGTTATAAAGATTTTTTTTCCCAGTTTGTTGTTTCCCTTCTGAATTTGGTTGCATTGTTTTTGTTTGTACAAAACCTTTTTAATTTAATATAATCAAAATTACTTATTTTACATTTTGTAATTTTTTCTAATTCTTGCTTGGTTTTAAAATCTTCCCTTTCCCATAGATCTGAGAGGTATACTATTCTATGTTCACTTAATTTTCTTATAGTTTCCTTCTTTATATTCAAGTCATTGATCTATTCTGAATTTATCTTGGTGTAGGGTGTGGGATGTTGATGTAAACCGAATCTCTCCCGTATTGTTTTCCAATTTTCCCAACAGTTTTTGTCAGTGGATTTTTGTCCCAAAAGTTGGGATCTTTGGGTTTATCATACACTGTCTTGCTGACATCACTTACCCCAAGTCTATTCCACTGATCCTCCCTTCTGTCTCTTAGCCAGTACCATATCGTTTTGATAACCATGGCTTTAATATATGGTATTGCTAGGCCCCCTTCATTCACATTTTTTTCATTATTTCCCTTGATATTCTTAATCTTTTGTTCTTCCAAATGAAATTTGTTATATTTTTTTCTAATTCAGTAAAAAAGTATTTTGGTAGTTTAATAGGTATGGCACTAAATAGGTAAATTAATTTTGGTAGAATGGTCATTTTTATTATGTTAGCTCGTCCTACCCATGAGCAATCAATGGCTTTCCAATTGCTTAGATCTAGTTTTAATTGTTTGGAAAGTGTTTTGTAGTTGTTTTCGTATAACTCCTGTGTTTGTTTTGGTAGATAGATTCCTAAGTATTTTATATTGTCTAGGGTGATTTTAAATGGTGTTTCTCTTTCTACCTCTTGCTGCTGTGATGTGTTGGAGATATATAGAAATGCTGATGATTTGTGTGCATTTATTTTGTATCCTGCAAGTTTGCTAAAGTTGTTGATTATTTCTATTAGCTTTTTAGTTGATTCTCTAGGATTTTTTAAGTAGGCCATCATATCATCTGCAAAGAGTGATAGCTTAGTCTCCTCATTGCCTATTTTAATTCCTTCAATTTCTTTTTCTTCTCTAATTGCTACTGCTAGTGTTTCTAGTACAATGTTAAATAATAGAGACGATAGTGGGCACCCTTGTTTCACACCTGATCTCATTGGGAAGGCTTCTAATTTATCCCCATTGCATTTGATGCTTGTTGATGGTTTTAGATATATACTGTTTATTATTTTTAGGAAAGGTCCTTCTATTCCTATACTTTCTAGTGTTTTCAATAGGAATGGATGTTGTATATTGTCAAAAGCTTTTTCAGCATCTATTAAGATAATCATGTGTTTTTTGTTGGTTTGCTTGTTGATATGGTCAATTATGTGAATGGTTTTCCTGATGTTGAACCATCCTTGCATCCCTGGTATAAATCCCACCTGATCATAATGAATAACCCTCATGATCACTTGCTGGAGTCTCTTTGCTAGTATTCTGTTTAAGATTTTTGCATCTATGTTCATTAAGGAAATTGGTCTGTAGTTTTCTTTCTCTGTTTTTTGATCTACCTGGCTTTGGGATCAGTACCATATTTGTATCATAAAAGGAGTTTGGTAGAACTCCTTCTTTAATTATTATGTCAAATAGTTTGTATAGTATTGGAATTAGTTGTTCTTTAAAGGTTTGATAGAATTCACTTGTGAATCTATCTGGTCCTGGGGATTTTTTCTTAGGAAGTTCTTTGATGGCTTGTTCAATTTCTTTTTCTGATATGGGATTATTTAAGTATTCTATTTCTTCTACTGTTAATCTAGGCAATTTATATTTTTGTAAATATTCATCCATCTCACCTAGATTGCTATATTTATTGCCATATAATTCGCAAAATAGTTTTTTAATGATTCCCTTGATTTCCTCTTCATTAGGGGTGAGCTCTCCTTTTTCATCTTTAATAGTGATGATTTTGTTTTCTTTCCTTTTTTAAATTAGATTTACCAATGCTTTGTCTATTTTATATTTTTTTCAAAGTACCAGCTTCTAGTCTTATTTATTAATTTAATAGTTCTTTTACTTTCAATTTTATTGATTTCTCCTTTAATTTTTTTAGTCTCCAATTTGGTGTTTAGCTGGGGATTTTTAATTTGTTCCCTTTCTAGTTTTTTAATTTGCATGCCCAGTTCATTGATCTTTGCCTTCTTTAATTTGTTAACATATGCATTCAAGGATATAAATTTCCCCCTCAGTACTGCCTTAGCTGCATCCCACAGAGTTTGGTAGGATTTTTCATCATTGTCATTCTCCTCAATGAAATTATCAATTGTTTCTATGATTTCTTCTTTAACTAACTGGTTTTGGAGAATCATATTATTTAATTTCCAATTAGTTTTTGATTTGCTTGTCCAGGTACCCTTACTAATTATTATTTTTATTGCATTATGATCTGATAAGTTTACATTTATCATTTCTGCTCTGTTGCATTTGTTTACAATGTTTCTATGCCCTATTACATGGCCAATCTTTGTCAATGTACCATGTGCAGCTGAAAAGAAGATGTATTCCTTTTTGTCCCTATTTATTTTTCTCCACATATCTATTAATCTAATTTTTCTAGGATTTCATTTACCTCTCTTATCTCTTTCTTATTTGTTTTTTGGTTTGATTTATCTAAATCTGAAAGAGGAATATTTAGATCTCCCACTAGAATGGTTTTACTATATATTTCCTTCTTGAGCTCTGGCAATTTCTCCTTTAGGAATTTGGTCGCTATGCCATTTGGTGCGCACACATTGAGGACTGTTACTTCCTTATTGTCTATACTGCCTTTTATCAGGATGTAATTACCTTCCCTATCTCTTTTAACCAAATCTATTTTTACTTTGGCTGTGTCAGAGATCATGATCACCACTCCTGCCTTCTTTTTTTCACTTAAACCCAAAAGATTTTGCTCCAGCCCTTCACCTTAAACCTGTGTATGTCCACCCGCCTTATATGTGTTTCTTGTAGACAACATATGGTAGGATTTTGGTTTCTAATCTACTCTGCTATTTGCTTCCGTTTTATGGGCGAGTTCATCCCATTCACATTCAGAGTTATAATTATCAGTTGTGTATTCCCCAACATTTTAGTATCCTCTCCTAGTTCTACCTCTCCTTCTTAAGCTATTTCCTTTTAAACCAGTGGTTTGTTTTAGACCAGGACCCCTTGTCCCCTCCCTTGATTTATTTCCCTTTCCATCCCCTCCCTTATTCCCCTCTTTTTATTTTTAAGGCCTTATGAATTCCCTCCCTCCTCTCCTCCCCTCCCTTTTTTGACCTCCCCACTCCCCTACTCCCCTGGGTTGATCCCTTCTGACTTTCTCAGTAGGGTTAGATAGAATTCTATGTCCCAATGGATATAGCTACTCTTCCCTCTCTGGGTTAATTCCGCTGAGAGTAAGGTTTAAATATTACCTCTTAATGCTCTCTTCATCTCCTTTTTATATAGTATTGATCCCTTCCCCTTAACATGCTCTCTTTGTGTGGTATAGAATATCCTATTTTTCTTATTCATTCAAATTTTCTTGATGCCATCTACTATTCACCCTCCCTCTTTTTCCCCCGCCCCGTCTCATCTTAAACCATTTAGTGCTCTAACCTCTTCCTATGAATAATTCTTCTAATTACTATAATAGTGAATACAGTTTTTGAATGTTACACATAACATTTCTCCATATAGGAATACAAGTAATTTGATCTTATTAAGGCTCTTAAAAGGGTAAATTTAAGAATAAGGATTTTCTTTCCTTCCCCCCTGTTTCTTATTTATCTTTTTCATGTTTCTCTTGGTTTTTGTGATTGGATATCAAATTTTCCATTTAGTTCTGGTCTTTTCTGTGCAAATACTTGGAAATCTTCTATCTCATTGAATGCCCATACTTTCCCCTGGAAGTATATAGTCAGTTTTGATGGGTAGGTGATCCTTGGTTGTAGACCCAGTTCTCTTGCCTTTCTGAATATCATATTCCAAGCCTTGTGGTCTTTTAGAGTGGAAGCTGCCAGGTCCTGTATGATCCTGTTTGGTGCCCCTTGATATCTGAATTGTCTCTTTCTGGCTTCTTGTAATATTTTTTCTTTTACTTGGAAGCTCTTGAATTTGGCTATTATATTTCTGGGGGTTGTCTTTTCTGGTTCTACTGTAGAGGGTGATCTATGGATCCTTTCAATGTCTATATTTCCCTCTTGTAGAACTTCAGGGAAGTTTTGTTGAATAATTTCTTTTAGTATGGAGTCCAAATTTCTATTAATTTCTGCTTTTTCAGGAAGACCAATGATTCTCAAATTGTCTCTTCTAGACCTGTTTTCTTGATCTGTCAATTTCTCAGTGAGATATTTCATGTTTCCTTCTATTTTATCAGTCTTTTGACTTTGCTTTATTTGTTCTTGCTGTCTTCAGAGATCATTGGCTTTTAATTGCCCAATTCTAGCCTTTAGAGACTTCTTTTTCCTTTTCAGTCTGGTCTATCTGGTTTTTCAAGGCTTCCAGCTGGTCATTTCTGGTCTTTAGTTTGCTTATCAATTCATTTGATTTCTGAGCCTCACTTTCCAATTGTGAAATTCTGCCTTTTTAACTGTTATTTTCTTGCCAGATCTCTTCCATCTTTCTCATAATCTCAGATTTGAACTCTTCAAGATCTTGTGACCCATTTTCATTTTTTTGGGAAGGTTTGGATGTCTTTAATTGTTTGTCCTCCTCTATTTTCTGGGTTTTTTCTGTGTAGAAGTTATCAAGTGTTTGAGCTTTTTTCTTGTTCTTCTGGTTTATTTCTTGATTGGCCTTGATTGGCATCATTATGTGTTATCTGCCAGAAGGCCGAGTAAGGCAATCTGATTCTCTTTGTATGGAGTTAGGGAGCAGTTTTTTGCCTGGGGCTACTTTGTGAGTCTCTTGGCTTCTTTGTGGACCCTCCTGGGGTCTCTAGTCTAGTTGTTTTCAGGGTTGAGCCCCCCGTTTTCCTAGCCAGCTGCCCAGAGCTTGGGACTTGGCCCATGCTTGCTCCTCCTGAGATTTTCCCCAGAGTCTGAGCATGCTGGGTGCTGCTGCTGCCTCCCTCAGCCCCATTCTCATGTCTAAGGTCTTAGTTTTCCAGCCTCCTGGGGTCTCTGGTTTAGCTGTTTTCAGGGTCAAGCCCCCGTGGTCCTAGCCGGCTGCCCAGAGCCCAGAACTTGACCCACGCTTGCTCCTCCACCTGAGATTTTCCCCTGAGTCTGAGTGCACTGGGCACTGCTGCTGCCTCTCTCAACCCCACTCCCGTGTCCAAGATCTGAGTTTTCCAGCCACCTGGGATCTCAGGTCTCGCTGCTCTCAGGGCCAAGCTCCTGGTAGTGCCAGCTAGCTTCCTAGGGGCTAGATTTTGTGCCCCAGCTCGCTCTAACTCTTGAGCATAGCCTCTGACTCTGGTACTGTGGGTGGGGTGGGGGAGGGTTGATCCGCTCCTGTTTTGATGGGAGTTATTTCCTCCTCCTCATAACGTGGAAGTGCCCAAATCCCACATACGTTTGATACTGCGCCCTATTGTGGGGTCCCTTCTTTCTTGTTTTCTTTGGATGTGCTCTATATCCATTGATAAGGAGAGAAAGTCACCCTGCCTCTTCTCTGCCACCATCTTAACCCGGAAGTCTATATCGCCTTTTCACACTGCTCTTTATCAATGACATCCTCTATTCTGAAACCTTACAACCAATTCAGTGCAATTATAAGAAATAACTTCATTCTTAAACTCCTATCAGATGAAATCAGAGTAGAAATTGAAGTTACTTAAATTTGAAGAGGGAAAAGCTAAAGAACCTGACGATATTCACACAAATTCCCGACCTGCTACCCAATAATAAAGTAAACAGATGGGAAAAATGAAGCCTCATTAGAATTTGAAAGAGTGATGGGGAAACTCAAAATAGAATGTCAAAAAGCCCTCGAGTTTAATGGCACAAATTCAATTAATTGGTTAACTAAATCAAAATGGAATAAATTGAAAAAGCTGATGTCTGCTACAGCCATCATGAATGAATGTATTTTCCTACAATATTTGCCAGGGTGCAAAAACTTTCCAGAATCTACAGTCAGTGGTATGTGTGGAGATTGTTGCCATGGTAAAGCCCATAGGGGAAAAGGTGAAACTACTTAGATAGAACAAGTGTCGAATCACCATGGCAGACCAGCTTCAGAAAATGATCAAAGGCCTGAATAAAGATGTTGAGGGACTACATCCCTGTCTAGTCTGGATACACAGTAGAAAACAAATGCCTCCTCACAGAGTTAAAAGCAATAGCAACTACCAATACTACTATGTAGCACAGAACCAGGAAATCAGAACTGTATCACAGATTCTTGCTATGCTTTGCCAACAATTGAAAATGAAAGTCAAAGGATTAAAATTATGCAAGTAGTCAAAAACACAAAGAAAAAAACAAATAACTTGGTCATCAAACCAAAGCTATATGATAAAAGCCTGAAAAGTAAGGTAATTAGAGGGGCAAATTCCTTAAAAGGAAGATGTAGAGATTTTTTGGAATCTTTATGATTAAAAGGTCAGAACAGTAAAATCATAATTTTATCAAAGAACAGAAAGCTTATGTAGCATTATTATGGATAAGAGAATGGTTACATCAAGAAAGGTGACTGAAACTCTACCTTGTCCCTGAAACTAGAAAGTGGCAGGTATAGATAAGATCTATAATTACTGGCCTAAATGCCTTCTAGTGATGTAAGAATCCTCTCTGATACAATCTTGAGCCTACCTTTATTTTAAATTAAATCTGATTATTTTCAATTAATAGTAATTTATTTTTTTCCCCTCCCAGTTCTCTCCATCCTCCTCTAGGGAAAAAAAATTCTTGTAACAAGTATGCATAGTCAAGGAAAACAAATTTCCATTTTTGCTGTGTCCAAAAATGTGTATCTCATTCTGTGTATTGAGTTCATCAGGCACCCTCTGGCAGGGTGGGCGATTCTCTGTACCACTGGTATTTTTGAATACTGAATGGACATAGTTTTGGTCGGAGTTCTCAAGCCTTTTAATATTGTTTATCTTTATAGTTTTGATGTGTGTAAATGAAGGCCAATTTCCATAAAACGTGGCATTTTCCAGGGAGCTAGTTTAAGCCTGCTAAAATTTTACCTAGCCTTAATCCATTATCTTTTTATTTTGGGGTCCAGAAAGACCTTTGTTTTTGACTCCATTATGCTTCTCTCATATCAATTCTGCATTGTGAGAATTTACTAGTCTAAACCCCCATTCTTTTGGGGTTACAATTCCACCTCTAATCTATGATTGAGTTAAAAACAAGGGGGATGCATGTGCATTCTGGGAGGATATTCAAAGCCTTGTGGCTCTCTGGCACCCAGAAGACACTTGCTTCTTGTCCCTCATGACTCCTGATGTCTAGAAGAATAGCCTCTGACTTGGACTGAGGTCAAGTCTGCTAAAAAAGAGGGACTCCAAAAAAGTAGCATCACTGAAAGATATGTTTGGGCCCAAAAACAAAGGAGCCCTCTTTTACCTGGAATGGAAGAGAGAGGAAGCTACTAGGGAAGCTCAGATCCCTAGCCTGTAAAATGGAGATAATAATCACACCTAGCGTTTTTATAAAGATTCAGTGAGTCAAAATACGTAAAGTCCTTTGCAAACCTTCAATCATTATATAGATGATAGCTTTTCCTAGGGGAAAAGAGGTAGAGAATCACTGGCACCTAACAGTAGGGAGAACACCACTGGTGGGGGCTTAAGTGACTAGCATTATGGAAGAGCCATGCCAAACCTAGCAGGGTACCCACAGAATGTTGAGAAGAAGATGAAGACTGCAGGGCTCTGGGAAAGAAAGCCAGGACTTGCTCAAACTACATTATTACTACATTGGCCCTGCTGGCTTCTGGATGTTACTTTGTGTATGGGGGTGAGTATTGATGGTGGGGGATGTGTTTATCAGGACCCCCACCCAATAGTTATCAGTGAGCCAGAGCAACTAACCACTCACCCCCTCCCCAGGGAAGACCTATGAGGGAATAAACTCAAAGGGGTTCCCAAACTGGCAAAGCTATAGTGGGGATGTTGAAGAAAGATGTTGGGGTTCAGTTGTGACCCTAGTGGGTTGGATCCAACCCTCAGAGCCAGTAATACTGAGACACACCTCCCCACTCCCAAGTTCTAGTGGCTTTGCCCTTCAAGATGGTGTTTGGTATCCGTCTTCCCCTCAGCCAGAAGATCAGTCTTCTTTCCCACAAAGTAACAGCCCCAAACTACCACTGATGAACTAATAAAGATTTTTTATAAGGATAAGGGAATTCAGGATAACAGGGAATGGGCTATTTGTATATTTTGAGGAAGGAGGGAACTGGGATAACTTCTTTATCAACTATGAACCCCACAACAAGAGAGCAGTTCTGGTATCTTCTGTAGCTTGGACCCAGAAACTGACTCTCCCTCTCCTCACAATGTCCTATCCTTAACACTAGCTAAACAAACAGGGGAATAACTGCATGGAAGAGGGGGTATGAGATGGATCAAGGAAAGGTCCCCCAAGTGCTCCCTCCGGAGTCCGGGCACAATGGCTAATTATGGAGCACAACTCCCTCAGTTTCTTCTTCATTGGCAATGAAGTCAGTAGAAAGGCTTAGCTGTTGAAATCTCCAGATTTCCCCTGAATTTTGGGTTCATAAGAGCTAAATTCCTGTCCAGATCCACCCGGCCACCCACAACCACCAACTCCAAGTCTCCCCAAGAGCTTGAATGTCTTCTCCTGTAATTGGCCATTGGCCATTGGCAGTTTAGAATATTCAGAATCTTCACCAAACTCCCTCCTTCACTGGCCCTTCCCAAACGGAACCTCCTCTAGGTTCCATGAGGCCAGCTTCAACTCTAATTGCCTGCTCTCCTTTGCAAAATTCAGTCCACACTGTTACATTTGTGAAGAGGTAGAGACTACACAGGTGGTACAGTAAGAGAGCTTGGGGCCTACAGGAAGACCTGAATTCAAATCTAGCCTCAGACACTACCTGTATGACCCTGGGCAAGTCACTTTACCCATTTGGTTTCAGTTTCTTCAACTGTAAAATGAGCTGGAGAAGGCAATGGCCAACCACTCTAGAACCTTTGTGAAGAAAATCCCAAATGGAGTCATGAAGAGTCAGACACAAATGAAATGACTGAATAAAAAAAACTACAAAGAGGTCAATTTTATCTCAGGGCAAGGAAAGAATATTCTAATCATTAAAGCTGTCCCCAAATGGAATGGACTATTTCAGGGGCTGTGACCGCACCATACTAGAGATCTTCAAGTAGGAGTTGGATCACTTTTCAGGGATGTTGTCAAAGAAGGATGTGTTTTAGGTCTCAGTTAGACTAGTTAATTTCTGGGCTCCTTCCCAACTCTGAGATCCCAAGATTCTATGAATAATCATCATGGAAGAGTAGGGATGGGAAAACTTGTACCCCTCCCAAAGCAACCTCTTCTAGATTTTCTGAAATAGTTTGGCTTCATGTAAACTTAGTGATTAAAAAAAGGCTTTTGAATGTAAAAAAAGATGGTGTGAAAATGAATAATACTTGAGCAAGGATGAATTTAAAAATATTTCCTTGTGGGATTTCAATGCTTTTCTTTGGAAAATGAATAGCACATACTTAACCTCCAAGATGCAACAGATTTTGGCTAATTGTTCTACAAGTTTAAAAATCTTATTGTGGTTATTGACTGAACTTACTTTTTTTTTTGGCATGTGTTCATAGAGAATATATTTTTGTTTGGAATTTGATAGATCTGAAGTGTTAATTTTAAGAATATTTGCTATAAATACAAAAGATCCAGAGCTATGAGTGAGAATAATAGAAACCTAGGGGGGGGGGAGTTATATTTGGAAAAGTTTTCTGGAGTGCAGTGGAGTTCAGATCAACAACTCTTGAGTCCTCCTTCAGCATGGAGTCAAGATCCTTTGCCATTCTGGGTTCCCTCCTCTGGACCCTTTCTGGATTATTGATGTCCTCCCTTTTTAAAAAACTCAACTTCTGTCTTAGAATTGATACTAAGTATTGATTCCAAGGCAGAAGAGTAGTAAGAGCTAGGCAATGGGGGTTAAGTGATTTGTCCAGGGTCACACAGCTAGGAAGTGTCTGAGGCTGTATTTGAACTCAGGTATTCTTGACTCCAGGCCTAGCACTCTATGCAATGAGCCATCTAGCTGTCCACTAAAACCTTTTTCAGACATATTACTTTCTAACCATGCTTCTATAGCCAAATAAAGGTGCTTCTATTTAACCCATGATTAAAACAAGTTATAGTCTATATATGCCTCTAAGTGTCTCCAGGGGACTTTTATTTCATGCATGTCATCATGACTATCCCAGAAACAGACTCTCTAGATTCTTCCAGTCCCCCCTTTACAAAGAAAAAAATTCTAGCTCTCAGAGAGCTTACATTCTACTACTAATCCATTGTGCAGTTATGCTCATGGCCCTTTCCAAGAATGGGCTTTGAGGAAGGTGGGCCCTGAAAGGTCACTACTGTCACTTCAGACAAGGAGGGTATCTATTCACTGGGCTTCCTGGCCATCTCCAAGCTAGGTCAGAGCTCTGATTCATCAAGTTTGCCTACTCTTCCCCACTGACCACAGAAAGTCATTGGTTGCTCCTCTAGCTGGAGAGGGAGTCCTTCTGGTTGACCCTTTCACTAACTTGTCATCTGCTCTACCCAGCCACCAGGCTCTGAGGCCACCATCTTTCTTCCTTAAAGGAGCATATCCTCTTACATTTCCAGCTCTAAGGCAAAGCCCTCCCCAGTTACAAGGATACTAGATTTCCCTTCCATGTCTTCAGATGCCTTTTCTTCTTTTCCTGAGGAAATGGTGACCCCCTTCTTTTCTTCCTTTAAGAAACATTTCACTTCTTGAATTAGGGGCTCCTTCAAAAGGCATTTGTTGGCTTTGGATTGCCCTTTCTTTTCAGCCTTCATAACAGTAGCCATCATTTAATAATGGGTGGACTCCCAACAAGACCCACATATGGTCCTGGACACTGGCCTTGGTTTTGTGCCTGCCTTAGACTTCATTCTTTCCTTTTAAGTGAAAAAGATTCATCTAGAGTTCCCAAACTTGTGCATTTCAAACAACCAAGAGAGTGACCCTCCAGAAGGATCAGGAGCCCAAATGTCTAGGCACTGGGGAGTCTGGGGTGGGTGAGTGTATTGCCTAATGTTTCAGCCAGACCAGCATCAGTTCTCTGAGGATCAAGGATTTCTAGTGATATGACCCAGAGGGAGCTGAGATGAATTCAGCATCAATGCTATGTCTGGAAGTGAACTTGGGGGGACCAATGCTACATTACAATTGTTCTGGCTGAGCCCAGTGTGCCCCTCAGTGATGGGGGTGGGGGAAATGTTTGTAGTTTTGTTCTTGCTATATTTTATTTTTTATTATTTTTTTTATTTTAAACCCTTAACTTCTGTGTATTGGCTCCTAGGTGGAAGAGTGGTAAGGGTGGGCAATGGGGGTCAAGTGACTTGCCCAGGGTCACACAGCTGGGAAGTGGCTGAGGCCGGGTTTGAACCTAGGACCTCCTGTCTCTAGGCCTGACTCTCACTCCACTGAGCTACCCAGCTGCCCCCCTCTTGCTATATTTTTGAACTGTACAACAACAAAAAATTCAATATACTCATTATACAAATAAGTGAACTTAGGCTCAGTGCCATTATTTTTTTAAGAGTCTGAAAACCATAGTCACGTGAGATTGACTTTGATTCCAGAGAAAATTCTAGAATGGATTGTAGGAGAGGTGCTTGGAGAATCTAAGGAGAGAGAAGTTGTGATTCCAAAGGGCCAGGGGGGCTGCAGCAATAATGGATCATGTCAAACTCCCTTTGTTTGCGTTTTTGATAGGATCCCTATTTTAATAGATGAGGGGAACATTGTAGATTTAGTTTACTGACGTTTTACTAAAGTTCTTTTTTCAATTTTTTTTTAAACACTTAACTCCTGTCTTAGTATCAATTCTAAGACAGAAGATTGCCAAGGGCTAGGCAATTCGGGTTAAGTGATTTGTCTAGGATCTTGTAGCTAGGAAGAGTCTGAAACTAGATTTGAACCCAGGACCTCCCCAACTCCAGGCCTAGTGCTCTATCCACTGTGCTACCTAGCTACCCAAATACACATAGTTTTTGGACATGGCTAACTTGGGAATTTGTTTTGCTTCACTATATATGTTCATAACTGGGGATGCTAGGTGAAGACATAGAGACGATGTCTTCCTCTCTTCCATAGTGGATCGAAGAAGGGTGGAGGGAGACATTGGCAGAAAGGGAAGGGGATATAAAGTGAATAAGACTGGGCTGATAATGCTTCCCAGAAATCGGGCCTCCATCTGGAAGACCTGGGCTCAATTCTTACTGCTCATATCAATTGGTTGCATGACCCTGATCAAGTCACACTCTAATTTGACAGTTTTTCTCAAAAAGATGTAAAAGTTTTGGTGGACTGCAAACTCAGTTGAATACACAGTGTGGCATAACAGCTCAAAAAGCAAATTCAGTTTTTGTATGCATTAAAATGGGAATGGATTCCGGGAATGGGGAGGTGAGAATCTTGCTGTACTCAGCCCTCATTGGACCTCACGCGCCATGATGTGATTATTGTACTCATGGATTTTACAGCATGGTAGGGGAGATAAGGCAATTGATGTGATACAAAATGGTGTGTTTTATGCCTAAAAGGTCCAAAGTAGTCTCCAAGGTCTCGGCGTGTGTGTGTGTGTGTGTGTGTGTGTGTGTGTGTGTGTGTGTGTGTGTGTGTGTTGGGGGGCTGAGGAAGAAGATCTGGGAAGACCACAGTGAGGAGATGACATTGGAACTGGGCATGATTTCATCTGGCAAAGATATGGGGGCTGGAGTTGGAGGCAGCCGTGCGGGGCATAAGGAACAGCATTCAACAGACACAATGGTGGGAAAGCATGGCATGTGTTTGGGGGAGCAGCCAGTCAGGACCGCCTCTGGCTGGAGCCCAGAACACATGAGGAGGGTGAGGGATAGCCAACAAGGCCAGAAAATACAGGTTGGAAAAACAAGCTGAAATATACACATTGACATCCAGCTGCAAACAACATATCATCTTCTCCATTGCTGCTTTGTATTTTATCTTTTTATAACTCAGAACAACTGAAAGACTTAATTAAGTCGTAGGAAGAGCTTTAAAGTCAGGCGTTACCAAGTGTTTTACACATGTTTTTCTTCACCCCATGAATTATATCATATCACACTCAGAGCGAAAGCAAAATGCCTTTTGATTCGTTCCCTTAAAAAATCATTGTTTCACAACATGCGGCTGAAAGAAACCCCATTTTTCCAGTATATGTAGGTGCCACATTAATTGTTTACATGTGAGGGGGTATGTTTAGAAGAACACATGGGCTTTTACCTCCTCTAAGTCTTTAAAGAGATTTACTTTGGAAGGGAACCTGGGATATTCTGGAATCATTCATGCACATTTTCTGTGGTTTTCATTTAAGACAGGAAGAGATTTCCAAGGTTTTCCATGGTTTTATTTGATTTAATTTCATGCTCACTGAGGCTTGTTTCCATCCCAGCCCCAACACCTTGAACTTGTCATGACTTTACTCCACTATGTGGCCCTGCTGGGCTTCTGAAGAGCTTTTGGCGTTTAAGCCCTTTGCCTTGGAAACAGACTCGGCAGCCTTAATGGAAATCACAGGACATTTTTCTAACTGATCTCAGCTAAGCCATACCATAGCACCAGGAGGATTCTTCATCCTTTGCCTGGGTCTGGCTTGAAAGGGAATGGAGACCTTGGAGGGCTTTAGCATCTGTATTGTTGGCAATCCAGTTTATTTCGAGCCAGAGCCGGGATTACTGCTCACCCTTTCACTGGGGCCCAGCTTTCCCCACTACTTGATCTCCCAACTTTGGACCTTGTACTAGAAGAAAGTGTTAAGTGCACTATAAAAGGAGAAGATGTGTAATAATCATCTCTCCTTCCCTCTCCCACCTCTATCTCTCTTTGCCTCTGTCTCTGTCTGTCTGTTTCTCCCTCTAGCTCTGTCTCTCTGTCTCTGCCTCACTTTATCTCTGTCTCCCAGTCTGTCTCTGTCTATCTGTCTGTCTTTGTCTCTGTCTGCCTTTGTCTCTGTCTCCCAGGCTGTCTCTGTCTATCTCTCTTTGTCTCTGTCTCTGTCTCTGAGTCTGTCTGTCTGTCTCTCCCTCCCTCTCTCTTCTACCTCTAGCTCTCTGTCTCTGTCTCTGTCTCTCTTTATCTCTGTCTCTGTCTGTCTGTCTTTGTCTCTGTGTCTCAGTCTGTCTGTCTGTCTCTCCCTTCCCTCTCTTCTACCTCTAGCTCTCTATCTCTGCCTCTCTTTATCTCTGTCTCCCAGTCTGTCTCTATATGTGTTTCTCCCCTTCTCTCAATCTCTCTCCCTCTCTCTCTCTCTCTCTCTGTCTCTCTCTGTCTCTCTCTGTCTCTCTCTCTCTCCACACACCCACATTTCTACCTGTGGGACTTTAAAATTATTATTCTTAAAGAGTCAACAGGGTATAAATGAATAGATAGTCAGCCTTGGAACCAGGAAGGTCCAGATTCTAGTCTTATCTCTGACACATATTGGCTGTGTGACTCTGGACAAGTCACTTCACCTCTCAATGCTCTAGGAAATTCTAAAACCGAGTTTTCGAGAATATGAAGACCTGCATTGGTAGTTTCCTCATCTGGGATGTTTCCTCACCTCTATACCATTCTATCACAGGGCCACTCCCTATCATTATTTGTTGTGATATTAACATTTTGGCTGCCTGTTCCTTATTCCGGCTAAATACTCCAGATTGTTTTCACAGATAGAAATAGCACAGGTTTAGAGAGAAAGAGCTGTATTCTCTCTTTCCTGTAAATCTAGGTTCAGAGATTACCTCCTCCTTACAGCCTTCCATGATCTTTCCTCTCTGGATATGCAAAGTACTTAAAAAAAATGTGTACATTTAATAACAATCAGCAAAGACATTAGTAGTCCAAAGTCCAATAGGCATTAAACTAAGGAGGGACATACAGTATTTGCCATTAACAACAAATAATCGACTAATTGGGAAAAAATCCTAGTCATCCCATATTGTGTTCTGTTTCCCTTTCTGGGTCCATTTGCAGGCTCCATTGCTGTCTTGGGTTTTGTTCTCTTCTTAAAAACAACCAACAAAAACCCTGATTCGTTTGTCATTATTGTCATTGTTGTCATCCTTTGAACCTGAAGAAGACCGAAATGACATCACAATGTCAGGGTAGAGGTACAGTGTGTTTGATTGGCTGATCAGACCAATACAAGCTCTACCACAGGCTGGGCGCACAGAGTCCGTTTGAATGTTTGGGATGGAGTTGTCTCCAAGTTCATTCTAGTCGATGTGTATACGCTCTGGTTTGCTTGTCTTGCTACCTTCACTCCGAATAGGTTTTCCCGCATTTCCTTGTATTCTTCCCATTTATCAATTGATACGACAGATGGCATTCCATGCCATCATTCATTCATTCATTCATTCATTCATTCATTCATTCAGCCATTCTCTAGCCATCATCTATGGAGGCAGCTGGTGGCTTAGTGATCTCTCCACGGCTCTTTTTCTTCATGTACACATTGAGGATAACAAAATTGACCTACCCAGGTCACAACAATATTGAGAGACTCAAATGTCATAGTAGTCCCGACTCCATGAAGCTAGTCTCAGACCAAGCTTCATCTTTATCCATTGTAGGCATCTCGGGGCAGTCTGTAGCCACATTACCATAGCACGCAGACCCCATCTGCTTTCTATCTCTTGCTCTGAAAACAGCAATCAAATCAACACTGTCATTGCTGCTGGAGAGTGCGTGTCAATAGAGTGTCTTCTGCTTCCACTCTCCATCCTTGTGACTCCCCAGACTACTTCCCTAGCCCCCCCGAATCCATATGTGGGTTGTCTTCACTATCTCCCTTTTGTCTGGCATTCTCGGTACTTAGCACAATGCCTGGCACAAAGTAAATACTTAATAAGGGTTTTTTCATTCATTCAGATTTTAAAGTACTGTGTAAATATCACTTATAATTATTTCCAGGTTTGTTTGTTTTGTTATTACAAAAAATTAAAAAAGCTTCACCAAGCACCTTGTTTTTTTCTTCTGTCATTAACCCAGCCCTTTTTAAATTAAAAATTATTTCAATTCAATGAGCATTTTTCCTAAGCACTTGGCAAGTGGTATAGAGATTAAGACAGAAATGAAAAACATCATCTTCAAGTTTTTTTTTAAATTTTACTTATTTGAAACCCTTACCTTCTGCCTTAGAATCAATACTATGTAATGGATCCAGGGCAGAAGAGTGGTAAGGGCTAGGCAAAGGGAGCTAAGTGACTTGTTCAGGGTCACACAGCTGAGAAATGTCTGAGGTCAGATTTGAACCTAGGACCTCCTGTCTCTAGGCCTGGCTCTCAATCCACCGAGCTACCCAACTGCCTCCTAACTTTTATTTTCAAACAGCTCTCATTTAGACTCTCTCCTTCTGAAATTCTCTCCTTGCAAAAATAAAGGGAAAAAAAGGAACTCCAAACCTTTGTAACAATTATGAATTATCAAACAAAACCGATTCTCATATCATGGTTCATTCTGTGCATGAACCTATCATCTTTTTATTAGGAGGTCTCAGGTCCTCTTCATCATGGTTGGTCATTGAAACAATGAGAATTCTTAGATTTCTTTAAGTTGTTTGTCCTCACACTGTTGTGCTATAGTATATATTGCTTTCCTGGTTCTATCTGCTTCACTCTTCATTAGTTTGGACAAATCTTCCCAGGCTTCTTCAAAACCATGCCCTTTGTCATTTCTTATAGCAGAGTTTGACACATAAACAATGATTTGTTTTGCTGTTCCCCAGTCAATGGGCACCCTTTTAGTTTCCAATTCTTTGTCACCTATGAAAAGAGCTGCTATTAATATTTTTGTGCCTATGAGTTTTTTCTTTCCTTCCTTCCTTCTTTCTTTATTTCTCTTTCTCTTCCTTCCTTTCTTCTATGTTTCTTTGTTTCTTTCTTCCTTCCTTCTTTGTTCCTTCCTTCCTTCCTTCCTTCCTTCCTTTCTTTCTTTTTCTTTCTTTCTTTCTTCTTCTTCCTTCCTTCCTCCCTTCCTTCCTCCCTCCCTCCCTTCCTTCCTTCCTTCCTTTCTTTCTTCCTTCCTTCCTTCCTTCCTTCCTT
>NC_058133.1:19703556-19713932 GCF_016433145.1 Gracilinanus agilis | reverse complement strand
TTTCTTTCTTTCTTTCTTTCTTTCTTTCTTTCTTTCTTTCTTTCTTTCTTTCTTTCTTTCTTTCTTTCTTTCTTTCTTTCTTTCTTTCTCTCTCTCTCTCTCTCTGTCTCTCTTTCTCTCTCTCTCTCTCTCTCTCTCTCTCTCTCTCTCTCTCTCTCTCTTTCTTTCTTTCTTTCTTTCATGCTAAATAGCTGGGCCAAAGGGTCCACTCATCTTAGTGACTTTGAGGCACAATTTCCAAATTGCTTTTCTGAATGGCTCCACCCATGGTACATAAATGTGCTGGTTTTCCCACAACCCCTCCGTTATTTATTGTTTTCCTTTTTTGTCATCTTTGCCAGTTTGAGAGGTGTAAAGAGCAGCTTCAAATTCACTTTGCATTTCTTCAAGAGATTCAAATGACACAATGAATAGATCCCACCTTTGATACTTTTGTCTTTAAACTATCATCTTCCATCTCAAAATCAAAACTGGGTATTGTTTCCAAGGAAGAAGAACAGTAAGGGCTAGGCAGTGGGGGTTAAGTGACTTGCCCAGGGTCACACAGCTAGGAAGTGTCTGAGACCAGCTTCGAAGCTCCTGTCTTCAGGCCTGGCTCTCCATTTACTGAGCCAGCTAGCTGACTCTGCCACCTTTGATACATACTGTTTAACCATGAGTATTTAACCTCACTAAAAGGCTCACTTGATTCATCTGTAAAATGGCAATAGCTATAGTGTTGAGGATCAAATAAGCTCAAGTTCAGTACCTGAACTTTTCATCTCACTAATTCTTCAACTAGATGTTGATTCTCAAAACTGATGATATCCAGGAAATTTCTCTTTGCTATATGGCTAGATTCTGGAATCAAGTTATCTGGGAATTTCGACATATCTTTACAGTGAAAAATTGAGTTCAGAAGCTCCTCTCCTCAGATTATATGTGCATGCCTCCTGCCCCCATGTACCTCTGCTGTAAAACAAGTCTTTGTTGCTCTGAGGTGCAAATAGGGTATGATATCTCATCCCGTCCCATCTCTTCCTATCCTGCCCTGTTTCATCCCATCCCATCCCATCCCATTTAATTCTATCTAATCCTCTCCCTTTCATCTTCTTCCCTCCCTTCTGCACTCTGGAAGAAAAATGAAGAATAAATCCTCAAGAGATAAGATCCCGAAGAGGTTCTGTTTTAGCTTATTTTGAATAGGCCATGGGAAAAGGCTCATTCTTTGATCAACCAACTACTAGAATTCTCCATGTCTAATTGGCATAGGGGACTCTTCATTTGATCAGAGAATGATAATGTCCCGCATCCTTTCATTTCACCAAATTTATTGGTGGAATTCCTCAATTTGATCAATATCTTCCTTGATCCCCCAACCCCAGTACATTCAAGATAATTAGAAGAGAAAGAGATAGAGACATAAAGAGACAAATAGATGGATTCAAGAGGAGGAGAGATAGGGAGAGAGACAGATACAGAAAAAGAGACAGAGAGGGGGGAGAGAAAGAGAGAGAGAGAGAGAGAGAGAGAGAGAGAGAGAGAGAGAGAGAGAGAGAGAGAGAGAGAGAGAGAGAGAGAGCGCTAACAATTCAGGTGACCAGGAAAGGCTTTCTATAGGAGTGAGTCCTTGATCTGTCACTCACTAACTATTTGAACTTGGATAATTAATTTCACCACTGTCTGTTTTCTCTTCTGTATAATGGAGAGTATATTTAATTCAGCAACTCAAAAAGCATTTTATTATTAAGCACCTATATTCCAGACAAAGAAAAAAACACCCTGTTCTGAAGAAACTGACATTCTACTGAGAGGAAACAATGGTGTATAGACAAGTCAATACAAAAATTAGACTAGTAAATATGTGCTTGTGGGTGGGAGATGAACAAGAAAGCTCTAATAGTTAAATGAACAGGGAGAGGCTTTGTTTAGGAAGTTGTTCCTAAGGTGAAACTTGATAGTTTTGATTTCTTTATCTGAATATTGCCTATTCATGTCTCTTGCCCATTTATCAATTGGGGAATGGCTTGATTTTTTTATACAATTGATTTAGCTCCTTGTATATTTGAATAATTAGACCCCTGTCAGAGTTTTTTGTTATAAAGATTTTTTTCCCAGTTTGTTGTTTACCTTCTGATTTTGGTTGCATTGGTTTTGTTTGAATAAAAACTTTTAAATTTAATATAATCAAAATTATTTATTTTACATTTTGTAATTTTTTTCTAACTCTTGCTTGGTTTTAAAATTTTCCCTTTCCCATAGATCTGACAAGTATACTCTTCTGTGTTGACATAATTTACTTATAGTTTCCTTTATATTCAGGTCATTCACTGATTCTGAATTTATCTTGATAGCAGAACTTAAGGAGTCTGGGAAGTCCTACCAGTTTGGAAAGGACAGGCCTGGTGATGGCATATGCTTGTCATCTGAGGACCAGCCTGGCTAATGTAAAAAATGAAAAACAAATATTGGAAAGCAATTATTTGAACCAAACTGACATTTATTGTAGAAAGCTGTAAATTATAAAATGTCAGGGTCCAGCCAAAGACCCAGAGCTTATGTGTCAACTGGTATTGTAGAGTCAGATTACATAGGACCCCCACCCCCTTTTAAAGAGGAGTGGTCTTCTGAATATTGCTTCTCAGAGGGGGTAACCAGAGGAAGTTTTCAAGAAAGCCTATTCTATGAAGTAATGATCTATTCCTTCTATGGTAAAACACCAAGGTCACTTGTAGCTTCAAAGCCAACTGAGATATCATAATGTCTGGGCACATTTCAGGACCCTGGACACAGGTGCACAACTCCCCTTGGCAAGGATATATCTTGCCAAAGCATTTCAGAGGTTTTTCCTCACAATATGATTGTTGGTTACTGATTCTCATGGGCAATTATTCAATCAGTTAATAATTGGGATTATTCCTAACAATTTATCACAAAAATACTGATTAATAGGATTACATGTGGAGAATATACAATTCTACAGAGGCATAAAATAGTGACTATAAATTACAGTTGCTTCATTAGATTATTTTTACATGAGTATAATGGTGTGAGCCATTGTGAAGAGATTAATCGATTTAGGATAAAAGGACTCAGGTTCAAATCCTAGCCTTGTCATTTACTATCTATTTATCTATCTATCCATCCATCCATCCATCCATCCTTCTATCTCCATATACATACATGCATACACATACATATTTAGATATGACTTCAGACAAATCCCTCCTTCTCCTCGGACCTCGGTTTCCTTGGTTGTAAAATGAGGCAGTTGGACTAGATAGTCTCTAAGGTCCCTTTCCGTTTCAGGACTATATTTCTATGAAAAGTGCACAGAATCCCAAAGGATAAACTTGTTTGTTCAGAGAGTTCATGAAGACCTCAATTAAGCTTTAGGAAAACTGAGAATAGCTTGGTATGCTTGACTTGGAGTTAGGAGAGAACTGGCTTTCAATTGCATCTTTTCCTCTATTTAGTAGCCATATGCTGAGGAAGAAGTCACTTTATCTCTTGGAGCCTCTGTTTCCCTAGCCAAAAATGGGTTTAATAACACCTGCAGTGTAGGTGGGGGTCCTCCCACCCTGTTTGATGACTCCCTTCACTGAAAGTCACAGATCAACAGGCTACGACTTAGAAGATAATTTCTAGAGATGAACTGAAGTTTTCTATTCCGACCCATATCTGAGAAGAAATTCCCCACTATGATATCTAACAAATATCTATCTGTCCACTACCTCAAAGCATCAATCGCCCACCCCCTACTCCCATATCTTAAGGCAGTCCATTCCACTTGAGGTCAGCCCTAATCACAAAGAAATTCTTTCCCCAACACTGAATCTAAATTTGCCTCTTTGCAATGTCTATGTCTTGCTTCTGATTCTACTATCTGGGGCCAATCAAGAGCAGTGTGGTCGCCACTGCACATGATATCCCTTCAGATACTTGAAGGCAGCTATCATGTGTCCCCTGCCTCCCCATTCCTGTCCAGAGTCTTCTATCTAAACATACAATTTCTTCATTTGCTCCTCATATATATTCATATATTCACCATCTTGGTTGTCCCCATCAGAACACTCTCCATCTTATCAAAGTCCTTCCTAAGCTGGCATTTCGAAGGATTTTCTTTGCAGGTCCCTCTTAGCTAGGAAGTGTCAGAGGTGGAATTTGAACCCGTCTCTCCAGATTTTAAGTCCAGCTCCCTCCCTAATTAGCCACACTGCCTCCTCTTCCTAGGTTTTAGTGAAGGATCTTCTTAAGTTGTTGGGTCTATACACAAAATGCAATATCAGTGTTGGCTATTAGAGTTATTGGCTGGCCATTGGTGGGCGTGATTCCCGCACCGATGGAACCACAGATCCCTGAAATATTGAAGTATCCTTTTTATTAGAATTATAGATATGCCTCCAGAAGAACAAAGTAAGTCCCCTCCTTTTCTCTCAGGCATCTATCTTGTTAAGAACATCTTTTTCCTCAGCAAGGTCACGATCTGCTCTTGACTCTGCGTCACGGTGCTCTCCGCCACCTGCAGAGGAGTCTTCCCCAGGCTGTTCGAGGCCTGTAAGTCAGGTTTTTCCCTCTGGGTACAGTTTATGAGGGACGTGACAGAACCCCAGTGCCCAGTTTTGCAAGCACAGTGTAACGGGGTGTCTCGGTTGTTGTCCAGGGCATTCACGGCAGCCCCATTATTGATCAGCATCTTGATCAATTCCGTATGGCCCTGCTCGACGGCCAGATGCAGCGGGGTCTTTCGGTAGATGTTTCTCTCGTTGATGTTTTTGTTCTTCCCGGCTTCGAGGAAGATCTTCACGAGCTCCACGTTGCCCTTGAGGGCCGCGTAGTGCAGTGGGGAATAGCCGTCCATGTCTCTGGTCCCGAACCTCGCCTTGTAGTTCAGCAGGTACTTCACCACTTTGATGTAACTGGCGGACGCCGCCCAGTGCAGGGCCGTCTTCTTCTCCCGGTCGGGCACGTTGGGGTCGGCTCCCGAGTGGAGCAGCAGCTCCACCATGGTCACATTCCCTGCGCGCGCGGCCACGTGCAGAGGGGTCATGGAGAGCTTGTTCTTCACGTTTAAGTCTGCCCCCTGCTGGATCAGCTGCAGCGCCGTGTCCACGTTGCCCCTCTCGCTGGTGATGTGCAGGGGGGTGTTCTGCTCCGTGGTCTGGGCGTTGATGTTGGCGCCCGCGTTGATCAGAATGTTGACCATTTCGTGTTTGTTGTGCAAGGCGGCGGCGTGGAGCGAGGTCTGCCCGTTCCAGCCCGCCAGGTTGGGACTCATGCCGTTGTCCAGGAGGAGCTCTACGGTGTAGATGGCCCCTGCCTTGACGGCCAGGTGCAGCGCCGACTCCAGATGGGTCGTCCTGGCCCCCATGTCGGCCCCTTTCTGAATGAGCACTTCAGCACACGCAGCCCTATCCATCTCGGCGGCCAGGAGCAAGGGAGTGTACTGGTGATCCCCCCGGGCGTCTAAGTCTGTGCCAACGTCTACCAAGGCCGTCACCACTTTGGGAAGGTTCTTCCGTATGCCTTCAAAAAGAGCCTGCTCCTTGGTTTCCGGCGGCAGGATGGCGGAATGCTTTAGCAACAGCTGAATGACCACTTGGTCATCGTGATGGAAAGCGTTGTGGAGAATGCCAGAATCGGCATTGATCCCAGTTGTTAACAATATTTTTATGGCCTCTTCCAAACTGTTGGTCCCAGGGAAGGTTAAAGTTGGGTCCTCCTTGTTGTCCGTGGCATTCAGGAGATGGTCATTCTCTAGGCACACCTGCACCCCTTGGTCCTCTGCTTGGAGAATTGGTCGATAGGGCAGATAATAAGGGTTCCCAGGGGTTCTTTCCAGCATCAGTCTCATGAGGGCACGCTGGCCACCTTGCACGTTAAAACCCACGGGAATCTTGGGATCTAAGTTATTGCCGCTCATCCCTCCTTGAAGGACTTTCTCAGCATCCCCACGGGCTCTTTCAGCAGCTCTTTGTAAAAGAGACTTCTCTTTGCCATCCTTTCCTTCTGCCTTAGAACCTTTCATCATTGAATAATTGTGGATTTCCTCGAAGCCCTTAGCCACTGCCGCACCCATGGGGCTGTCTCTTGAGGACATTATTTTACTGCCATACTTGTTTTCTAGCCCATTCTCCACATCCACGTCTCCCTTACCTGATGCATTCAGGGCATGGATGGGACTCGTGGGGCTGTTCCTAGGAGTCTGGGAGGTTGGGTATCCTTTAGTTTTAGCAGCCAAGTAAGAAACGAACTTTGGTTTGACTGAAGCTTCCTGGATCCCTGTATTCTGCTTTTTGTGAAATTTCTCAGCAGGTTTTTCCAGGCCATTTTTGTTCCCATCTAGAAAGTGACCCACTGGCTGCTGCCTAGTCCCTCGGCTGATCTCATTTGTGCCCATGGTATATTTCCTAATGATCTGATACAAGTTGGGCTCCAGCTGTTTCAGACATGGGTAAAAAAACACCTGGCAAGCATGCTCCCCTTGAGAAATCAGTATGTCCAAGATCCTGTTCATTTTTTCAAGATGTGTCTCATAGTGGGCTAAAGTCAACTTTTGTTCACTTGTGAAAATCCCATAGTCCACCAACCTCTTGACGAGAAGGTCTGGGTCCTTAATGCCTGCTGCCAGCTCCTCCTTCTTCATCTTCATTACTTGCGTGGCATATGGACTGTTCCGGCCCGGGGTTGAAGAACACATCATGAGGTGGTTAGCTCATCTGCAGCCTGAACTGAAGGGCTGGGCGAAGCTAGAGCTCGAGAGACAGAAGGATCAAAGGAGCGATGATATTTCACAGATTCTTGTCTTAAGAACAACCGTGTCCCAGAGGGTCAGGTTTCAAAGAGGAATTATCAGAGACGGGAGGAAAGAAATACAGATCTGCTTTCCTTTGTGAGAGCTGCCATATTTCATTCTGAATCCTTGACAGTTCAGGAGTATAACCAAACAGAAAGAATAATAACTGGAACAGAAGGAAAAGGGAATTTTTTAAAAAACCCAGACCAGGAATCAATTCAGGAAATACACCTTGTTTGATCCACAGTAATTTGGGAAGCAAGGAGGCAGCTTTCTAGGGGTAGGCTGGCCAGTAAGGATGAAAGTCTCCCCATCTTTCTGTGGCAGCTTCCCTTTAGTGGGGAAGTCTCAGGTACACTTTTTAAAAATAGTAATGTAAGCAGCCTGCCATGACGACAACAAAAGCCCTTAGTGATGGTCGCTATGAAGGCTTTCCTTTTATGAAACATTGGGCAAAATGGAAGATTATATGAGCCACAGAGGAGAAAAGTCCATACAGGCACTTCCCTTTCATTCAGGCCAATTCCATTCATATAAATCCAACCCAATTCAGTTCAACAAACATTTATTGGACATCCATTCTATACCAGGAGCTGGAGTAGATGCCAAGGACTCTAAGACGAAAATGGAATTGTCCAGGGAGGCAAGCTCTGCAACTGGAACCAAGAGAATTCAGATTTGAATTCTACCTCTGTTCCTTGTTACCTGGGATTAAACTCTAGGGGCAGAGTTTACTCAGCTGTAAAATGATGAGGCTGGATTAAATGTTCTCTGAGGTCCTTTTCACTCAAGAGTCAAGATTCTATGAGTTTCAAGGAATTTATTCTACTGGCAGGGTAAGGCGGGGAGGATACCACCTGTATGCAATAAATAAACAAGGCATGTAATCGAACACCTGAGGGATTCTGGAAAGATCCTGAGTAAGCAGTGACACCTAAGCTGTGCTCTGAAGAAAGCTAGCAGTGACACCTAAGCTGTGCTCTGAAGAAAGCTAGCAGTGACACCTAAGCTGTGCTCTGAAGAAAGCTAGGGATTCCAAGTGGCAGAGGTGAGAAGGGATGACATTCCAGGTATCAGGGACAGCCTGTGCAACAGCTTGGAGATGGGAGATGGAGGGTTATGTATGGGGAACAGCTTAGAGGTGAGCTTGGAGAGAATGGAGGGCGTATGATGGGGGGGAGATGGTGAGAAGCTTAATTTGAAAAAGGACTTAAAAGGGAGAAACATTCACATTTCTGTTATCTATAGCCCTAATTTCTAGTCCCACATCCCTACCTTTTTGCTGTAATTTCCTTGTGGATGTTCTATAGTTATCTCAAACTCTTTTATGTCCGGAACAGAACTCATTCTCTTTTCCCCTTAAACCACCCGTTCTTCCTGATTCCTGTTTAGGATAACACCATTCTTTTAATCATGAACTAAAAAAAAAAATTCAACCCTCCACTTTCTCCCCAAATCTAATCATGCCAATCATCGTCCATGATATATATTGCTCACATTCATGCCTTTTTCTCCCACATGACTGCTATCCCCTTTCACTGGGGCTGTTAGTCCAGGTTGGGCCACCTTTGGGATTTTGATGTGGCCAGAAGACTCCATGTCTGATATCTCTGCTCTAGGCAACTCTGTAAAACCACCAGTTTCAGAGAAGGTGCTGGTTTGCATTGATAGAAGGAGTTTCCTCACCTGGGTGTTCTCAGTGCCAATGAAGTCACTGTCTCCCTCTCTGTCCCAATGCAATAGCTTCATAGGAAAGAAGCCATGAGTTTTTAGCCCTATAATCTGGTATTGCCACATACTTAAATATAGAATACTAGTCCAGATGTCCTGTGGATAAAGATAACCACTTAAAAAAATCAAATAGACCTAGTGTTCTCTTCGGATTGTTTTCGGTATTTATAGGGAGACTAGTGATGTTGTTGCTGGGAAGAATGCATAGCAAAGATAGAAATGCAGAACAAAGGACTGAGGGTGGAGGGGTGGATGTCCCCAGCTTTCCTGGCTCCATATGGCCCTCTTGTTCTTGCTTTAGCTCAGATGCTCTATCTAGCTCCTGCTCTAGCTCCTGCTCTAAAGGAAGGGCCATGGTGTGGTGGAAAGAGTATTGGATAGAAAGCCAAGAATTCCATGGAGTCCCAGCTCTTCTCTAGGTTTTCTGAATGACATTTGGAGATATATATATCTCTCTGGTTCTCATTTTGTTCTATAAAGTGAGGGGTCTGGATTTAATGGTTTTGATGTCCCTTCTGTCTCTGAATTTCTTCGATTCTATGCTAAATGGCCATCTATTGACCTGAAACATTAAGGCAATAGAGCATCATCTCAGTCCCAGAGCCCCAAGAAGGGGCAATGTTGAGAGAGGGGTGCTTAGAAAGTATGGATCGTCTCTTTTATCTGCTGATAAATGTCACTTTACAGTTTCGCTGTCATTTAGTGGGATGGAGGGTGGCTTCTAATCCTTGGTGTTTCTAATTCTTACCATGTATTCTGTGAGTAAGGGTGATGTGTGCATATGTGCATATATAGTTGCATGGGAGGAGTTCTTCGAACAAATTGTGGGTGACCATTGTTAAGGATTGTTATTTATGTACAGATGGGACTAGATAACCTGTGAGGTCCCCTTGAACTCTGAGATTCTAAGATTTGATGATGAACTTTTAAATGCCTTCATAAGCAATTCCTTGGAGATCTTTTTACTGCCTTTGTAGAATCTTAGGATGTAAACTCAGCCATGAAGAGTCCTTAAAGGTCAGCCAGTCCACCCTTTTTATTTTATAATTTGGGAAACTGAGGCCCAGAGAAATCACATGAATTCTTTTAAGTTACACAGGTAGCAGAGCCACATCTAGCTCCAAACCATCAGTACCACAACTGCCTCCCCTTAAAGTTGTCAACAAAATGCATTTTAGCTTCATTTTACCTGTGTAGAACTGTTAAGAGATGGAACCCATGGAAAATGATTTTGAGACCCCACATACCTTAGGGACATCCTTGAACTTTTTAGGGACAATCTTGAGCCAGAAAGGATAATTAGAAACTTTAAAAACTGGGATTAGGTTGATTTTTTTTTAAAACCCTTACCTTCCGTCTTGGAGTCAATACTGTGTATTGGCTCCAAGGCAGAAGAGTGGTAAGGGTAGGCAATGGGGGTCAATTGACTTGCCCAGGGTCACACAGCTAAGAAGTGGCTGAAGCCAGATTTGAACCTAGGACCTCCCGTCTCTAGGCCTGACTCTCATTCCACTGAGCTACCCAGCTGCCCCCTAGGTTGATTTTTAAATTGGGACAGTGCAGATCAATTGATTCACTGAGGAACAAAAACAATTGAGGAAGGGCTTGATGACTGTGGTGCAGAGGACCACACTCTGGTGGTTGTAGGAGCACATGAGAGGGACCTGGCCTAAGCCAGCCCATGATTCCATTTCCTCACTCTCTTCTCAAGCTTGTCTTCTCCTCCAACCTATGTAGGAATGCAGGCCATTGGACCATAGGCACAGGAGAAGGGGTTGTGGAAGGAAAGAAGGAAGGAGAAAAGAAGAGAGGAAGAGAAAGAAAGAAAGAAAGAAAGAAAGAAAGAAAGAAAGAAAGAAAGAAAGAAAGA
>NC_058133.1:19691382-19703179 GCF_016433145.1 Gracilinanus agilis | reverse complement strand
GTGTGTGTATATATATATATATATATATATATATATATATATATATATATATATATATATATATATATATAAAGAACTAAGAAATAAAGTAGGTTTCTCATCACAAATTAGAAGACAGTCGAACTGAAGGAGTTGAAGAAAAAGAAATTCAAAGAACAGACATCATCTTAACCTGGTCTTTTGCTACCTTCTGTGAGTAATCTGACTAAGGAGAAATTTTTCACAGCTATTGACTGAAAGAGCTATAGCGGAATCTCCTGCAGGGATAGGCTTGATAATCACAGCATCCCAGTGGATGGTGAAAAGGTATTAGGTGGCCTTGAAGCAGCTGCTTAGCTAAACACCAGCTAAAAGCAGTAAATAGATGATGCTTAGCCTGGAGGAGAGCCACCAGAAGATATCAGTAGCTGTGAGGTTGGAGGGATAATTTGCCTCTGGGCATATGTGCTCAGGCAGTGAATGTATATTTACCAAGTGTATATGACTCCCTCACATTCCCTATGTAGATGTGCTCTTCCTGTTGAAGGTGTATGTATTTGTGGGAAAGTGAGCCCACAATCTATGAGATAAATGTTTTGTTGTGATTTTTTCTACTATGCTAATTTATTAAACACCTTTGCTTTGAATTAAGTGTGTCCTCTGGCTGACTGGGGAAAGTAAATACTCAGGTGGGGGCTCTTTGGAGGAGATTCACACCCACAATGTACCTTGAATCTGGGGTGGCTTTGGGGAGGAATTGGAAGGGGAGAGAACAAGTGTGGGAGGGAACTCAGGTGCTATACATATTCTAAACTTGCAAACTTGGAAGACCATTAATCCTTGTTAGGAAAATTTCTGAAACTGGTAACAGAAAAAGGACTCTCTTTTATCTAAATACTCAGTATAGGTCTCTAATTTATGCAAATACTCTATTCATAAAAGGAAATACATATTAACAAGATTCATGGTATGCAAGTTCAGGGCTCTGCTCCACTTCCTTCTTTCTTGTCCCCTGAGGAGGATCAAGACCTGGACTGAAAGTTTAGCTGTAAGAAAGCTAGGTGGTTCAATGGATTTAGAGACAGGAGATCCTGGGTTCAAATCTGGAAGCTGATACTTCCTAAGTGTGTGACCCTGGACAAGTCATTTAACCCCTATTGCCTAGCCCTTACACAATATTGATTCTAAGATGGAAGGTAAGGGCTTAAAAATAATTAAAAAATGTTTAGCTGCATCTCTACAGCTCATTAGATCTTCAGAATAGTTCTCTGAAGAGGGCAAGGTTTGCCATTGCATTTTTTTTTAAAACCCTTAACTTCTGTGTATTGGCTCCTTGGTGGAAGAGTGGTAAGGGTGGGCCATGGGGGTCAAGTGACTTGCCCAGGGTCACACAGCTGGGAAGTATCTGAGGCCGGATTTGAACCTAGGACCTCCCATCTCTAGGTCTGGCTCTCAATCCACTGAGCTACCCAGCTGCCCCTGCCATTCCATTTTAATAATAGTAATAACTAACATGAGAGGCATAGAGAGCTAGCCTCTAAGGCAAGAAGACCCGTTTTGAGTCCTACTTCTGGCATATTGGTTTAATGACCCTAGACAACTTTTAGTGCAATTGCGAGAGACTATATATAAGCTGAATATGTGCAGATCTAATAGCAATAACAGCTAGAGTTTACATAGCACTTTAAAGTTTAGAAAGTGGTTTAGAAATATTTTTTAAACCCTCACCTTCCATCTTGGAGTCAATACTGTGTATTAGCACCAAGGCAGAAGAGTGGTAAGGGTAGGCAATGGGGGTCAAGTGACTTGCCCAGGGTCACACAGCTAGGAAATGTCTGAGGCCAGATTTGAACCTAGAACCTCCCATCTCTAGGCCTGGCTCTCAATCCACTGAGCTACCCAGCTGCCCCCTAGAAATATTATCTTATTTGAGCTTTACAATGACCCTGCCAGACAGGTGCTTTTATCATTCCCATTTTATAGATAAGGAAACTAAGGAAAAGAAAGATTAAGTGACTTGCCTAGAGTCACTCAACTAGTGTCTGAGGCATTTTTTTTAAACCTTACTGTATATAGATTCCAAGGCAGAAGAGTGGTAAGAGGTAGGCAATGGGGGTTAAGTGACTTGCCCAGGGTCACACAGCTGGGAAGTGTCTGAGGTCAGATTAGAACCCAGGACCTCCCATCTCTAAGCCTGACTCTCAATCCAGAGAGCCACCCAGCTACCCACTCTGAAACTACATTTTAACTCAGGTGTTCCTGGCTTCAGGTCCATCACTCTTTCTTCCGTGCCACCTACCTGTCTCTCGTTGGCAGAAGGAGTCTTTTCCTATCTGGGAGTTCCCTATACCAGTGAAATCACAGGTCCAATTCCAATCCTCCTTCTACTAATTAAAATACTAGAGAACCAAGAGGGCATTACACACAGCCATGGATTTTATTCTTTTTTTTTTTTTTTTTAAACCTCACCTTCCATCTTGGAATCAATACTGCATATTGGTTCCAAGGCAGAAGAGTAGTCAGGGCCAGGCAATGGGGGTGAAGTGACTTGCCCAGGGTCACACAGCTAGGAAGTATCTGAGGCTAAATTGGAACCCAGGACCTCCTGTCTTTAGGCCTGGCTCTCAATTATGGATTTAATTCTTGAATAATAAATTGGGAATGTTACCTCTAGAGAGTGAACTGAGAGGTGGAAACATGAAAGAAAAAACATAATTTGTATTGCCCGTCTCCTGGATGATGCCTTCTGGGATGCAGGAAAGAGGGGAGAGGCTGGGATATCATGGATAAATTTTATTAATCATAAAAACAAAACCCAAAACATAACAAAATAGCAGCTGACTTTGAAGTAGTGCTTTAAGATTTGAAAGTTATCGTGCGGAAGAAGGATTAGAGCGCTGGACCACAAGTAAAATTTCCAAGAAATACATTTTAGGGTTAATGGCATTAAAAACTTTCCATTGATTAGAACTCTTAGAGAGGAGAATGGGATACCTTGGGAGGAGGCAAATGGGTTTCCCCTTTTTGGAGGTTTTCAAGTAGAGACAGATTAGATGGTCACCCTTCCATCTTAGAATCAATACTGTGTAAGGTCTAGGCAATGGGAATTAAGTGACCTGCCCAAGGTCACACGCCTAGGAAGTATCACGGTGTCGGTTATGGGTTTTGGCCCAGGTGACACCTGAGATTTCTCCTAGCTCTAAAATTTGGTAATATTGTGATTGACCCTTACAACAACCCATAAATATACTGGGATGGGACCGGACCTGTGATTTCATTGGTCTAGTGCTTTCCCTTTTTAGAGTGCAGATTGATTCTTTGAGATTTACAATCATAAAGGAATTGGGGGAGTAGAAGTTAAGTGACTTGCTCAGGGTCACACAATCAGCAGGTGCTAAGCCAAGACTTGAACCAAGGTCTCCTGACTCTAAGTCCAATCCAATCGAATTTGAGAAGCAATTATCAGACACCTACTACGTGCAAGGTATGGCGCTAAGCTGTCAGCATATAAAGGCAATGCCTGCCCTGGGGGAGCTTACGGTCCCTTGGTAATATGGAGGGAATGTTAATAGTAGATGAGTATACACGCCAATTTGAAGATGGAGAGAACACATGATTAGTGGGACCAAGAAAGGCTTCCCCTATGTGGGTCTTAAAAGAAGCCGGGAGTCCCAAGGAAGGGGTACTTTTCAGACATGGGGATGACCCATGCAAAGGCTTATAGATGGGACATATAATAAATCCGTTTCCATAGCATGTGGGAATTGTACTCATGAACAACAAGCCTAGAAATGGAGGCTAGAGCAGGTGGATTGTGAAAGTGGTTCAGTTCTAAGCCCAGGTCTGTGTGATTTACTGGAGATACAACAAAGGGCCATTTCTGTATCTATCTCTAGGTTTGTCTATGGTAAGTCTCTCTCTACTATTGGTTGAGTAGCTTGTTTTCCCCACTGGTTCCTTCTCTCAGGTGGTATCTTCAGTGGATAGGGTAGAAGGAGAGAGAGAATTCCCCTACCCCACCTTCATCAGTGGTTTCCTCTCAATCTGGAGATCTTCACTGCTGGCTTGGTCTACCGCTGGACTGACCTCTCAAAATTTCTGCCTTTATTTAAAGCAGGACTGTGGTCACCTGTCTGATGAACTAATCACAAACTTTCCCTCTTGGCCACAATTATTATTATTATTATTATTATTATTATTATTATTATTATTATTATTATTATTATTTTGAAAACCCTCACCTTCCATCTTGGAGTCAGTCCTGTGTATTGGCTCCAAGGCAGAAGAGCGGTAAGAGCTAGGCAATGGGGGTCAAGTGACTTGCCCAGGGTCACACAGCTGGGAAGTGTCTGAGGCTAAATTTGAACCTAGGACCCCCGTCTCTAGGCCTGGCTCTCCATCCACTGAGCTACCCAGCTGCCCCCTCTTGGCCACAATTAGAGAAGATTTGGGGACTCATAAAAGGACCACTGGATATACAAAATCTTGTTTAGCCATTTAAAAAACCTAATGTTGACAAAATGATTGAAATAGGGGTATCAAACTCTCCTCCCTCTCTTCCTCTCTTTATTTCTCTCTCCCCCCTCCCTCCCTCTCTTTCTGTCTCTCTCTCTTTCTTTGTCTCTGTTTCTGTCTCTCTCTCTCTGTCTCTCTCTCCATCCTCCTCCTCTGTCTACCTCTCTCCCACTCCTTCTCTCTCTTCTCTTTCTCCTCTCTTCCTCCCTTTCTCCCTCAGATCTTATAGTTGTTCTCATACTATTCTCCCACATCTATTCCATGGACTTGTGGTCCAAAAAGGACACAGAATGTAAAATGTAGAAAAAAGAATTTTAGAATACAGAACTTAAGATGAAAGGATCTTAGAAAATGGAGTATTAGAACACAGTTCATAGAATGTCAGGATGTCAGAACCAAAAGGACTCTTAAGGATCATCTAGAGCCCAATACTTTTAGGGCCCAGACAAAGAAGAAATCTTTGCTGCTCCTCTCTAATTATACTCCATCTCCTATCTCTGTGCTTTTGTCCAGGCTGTCCCTCATACCTAGAATGACCTCCTTCCTTATCCCTTGGAGAAAGGTAGCCCTCAAACCCTCTATCTCATTTCCTTCAAAGTTTATCTTGTGTCACATTTTATATGAAGCCTTTCCTAATACTCCAAGCTCCCAGCGTGCCCTCTGGCAGATTATTTTGAATATAATGTGGATATACGTATTTTTAGAATTTTTCCCAAATGGACTGTAAGTTCCTCGATGGCTGTTTAATTTACGTTTTTGTACCCCAGAGTCAAGCACAGTGCCTGGCACATAGTAGTTTCTTAATAAATACATATTGGTTAATTCCCTAATTAGGGATCTTTTTATCAAACCACTAAATCATTTTTTTGGCAGAGAGGTTCTGAACCTTTTTTTGTATACTAGATCCCTTTGGGCAGTCAGTCTCGTGAAGTCTATGGATCCTCTATCCAAGCAATACTTTTAAATGTTTAAAACATAGCACATAGGATTTGAAATGAAACTAAATATACTGAAATACAATTATCCAAATATTTTTAAAAACACAAATTCATGTACCCCAGACTAAGAACCTTTTAGAGTGTGCCATTAGTCAGCAATTATTCAATTCAAAGTCAGCAATCATTCAATAATTAATTGAATTAAGATTCAAAATAGGGGGCAGCTGGGTGGTTCAGGGGATTGAGAGCCAGACCCAGAGATGGGAGGTCCTGAGTTTAAATATGACTGCAGACACTTCTCAGCTGGGTGACCCTGGGCAAGTCACTTGACCTCCATTGCCTACCCTTACCCCTCTTCCACCTAGGAGCCAATACACAGTACTGATTCTAAGATGGAAGGTGAGGGTTTAACAAAAAAGATTCAAAATATAATTCTCTCTACCATGATTGCTAGACATTTCTTTTAGATTACTGTCATGGCAAAAAGGGAAATAAATGTGCCTTTGAATCTTCCAAAGTTTTTAAAGATTAGCAGTAGATCTCCCAAAAGGATCCATTAAAGTCTAGTTGCTGTATAACATATCACACTATCTCCTATCTGTCTTTCTTTCTCTATCTATCCTTCCACCCATCTCTCCTCTCTCCTTTCTCCTTTCTCCTTTCTCTCTCCCCCTCCTTATCCATCTATCCATCAAGCTATTTATCTATTTACCCATTCATCCATCCATTTATCCACCCATCTCTCTCTCTTTTTCTATCAATGTATCTCTCTCTCCATCTCTCTCCATCCATTCATTTGACTTTCTATCATCTATCTTTTTTTTTTAATTTTAAACCCTTAACTTCTGTGTATTGGCTCCTTGTTGGAAGAGTGGTAAGGGTAGGCAATGAGGGTCAAGTGACTTGCCCAGGGTCACCCAGCTGGGAAGTGTCTGAGGCCAGATTTGAACCCAGGACCTCCCGTCTCTAGGCCTGGCTCTCAATCCACTGAGCTACCCAGCTGCCCCTCTATCATCTATCTTTAAATGGTGTTTATTTTCTTTATCAATTCTGTTTCAAAGAAAAGCAGACTCTTCTTTTGCAAATACTAAATTATCTTAGACATCCTCAGCAGGAACAATCAGAAGGAATCAGTGGAAACTGTGGAGGGAAATTTAGGCTGGAAGTCTAGAAAAATGGAACTGTCCCAAGGTGGAATGGGCTGCCTGGGGGAGGCGGGCTGGGGTTCGTTTCTCAGGGGCACTCCCAGAAATGGCTGGATGATCACTTGTAGTGCCGATTCCTTTTCAAGTATAGATCTGACTGTAGGATTCCCTTTCCCCCAAAAAAGCCCTTTTTGGTAGAATCGCCAGCAGAGGTCACTGTTTCTCTACACAGCCCTCAGTGCACTCCCAGAGGATGCTTCTGAGTTGAACTTTCCCATTCATTCTCATTTAGCTAAACCAGTCAAATTATAGAAAGTGTCCGTTGTGCCCAGAGTCTCGGGCTGGTTTGGGAGGAGATTCAGAGGTAAGAAAAGATGGTGAGTTTCTTAAGAGCAGAGTCTGTGCCATAAGCACCTTTGGATTCCCAGTGCTTCCCACACATGAATATTCTCTCCATCAGTGTCAGAGGTAACCCAGCGCCACTGTCTTGGCCACTGTGAGCCTCAGTTTCCCCTCTGAGAGTCCAGGCCATGGGCTGGAGGTTTTTTCTCCCTTTTTGCCATTTCCCCCATTTTGTGGGTCCCAGTCAAGCCATCGATCTCTTCTCCTTCACGATTGTTTTCCTCCCCTTTCTGAGCCTCCGTGTCCTTGTTGATATGATGTATACCACTGCTTGAGCATAGGCCATCATGGAAAATAAACACAAGCAGGCACATCAGTCACTCCGGTTCATTCTGGGTCAGCCACTGCTTTGATTCTTCAGAGAAGAATCCAAGGTTTACGAACATGAGGCATCCTGGGAGAGAGTATTGTTTAAAATGTGAGTTTTGTAACATAAATCAAGGTTGTTAAGAGCATTGCATGATTTTTAAAAATTAAATTAATTTTCAATCCATAAAAGCCTTTTTCTTTCCATTGGGGGGAAAAACACAACAAAAAATTCTTTTAAGCAAATATTTAGCCAAGCAAAATGAATTCCCGTGTTCAAAAATATACGTGTCTCAATTTTCACTCTGAAGCTGTCATGTCTCTGTCAAGAAGTGGGCGGCCCATCCCATTGTGGATCCTCTGGCATCATGGCTGGCCATCTCTGAATTATTGGAGCTATTTGGTCTCTCAAAATGGTTTTTGCGATCTTATTGTTACTAAATAAATTGTTCTCTTATTTCTGATCAATTCATCCTTCATTCGTTTATACAAGTCTTCCCAGGTTTCTCTGAAATGATTTGATTCATCATTTTTTACAGCCAATAGTATCCCACCTGGTCATTCTCTGATGGACACCCATTGGCACTAGTTTCCAGTTCTGTGGCACCACAAAATACATATTTTTGTATGTATGAGTCCTTTCTCCATTTTGTTTGATCTCCTTGGTAGGGTCAGCCTAACTGTGGCATGGTTGGGTCAAAGGGACGCCCAATCCAGTAACTGTGGGGATGTGGTTCCGGATGACCAAAAATCAGCTCATGGTTCTACTAACAAGCATCCTCATGAAAGCTCATGAAAGCACTTTCCCAGATGGGCTCTGTCCTGACCTGGCTCAGCTTCTCCCTTTGATCCCTTGTGATCATGGGCTGGCCATCTTGTCCATCTCTCAGTCTAAAATGGGGCTAATATTAGCATCAGTGCAGCTGGGTGGCTCAGTGGATCGAGAGCCAGTTCTGGAGACCAGAGGTCCTCGGTTCAAATCTGGCCTCTGACATGTTCTAGCCTAGTGACCATGGGCAAGTCACTTCACCCCAATAGTCTAGTCTTCTCTGTTCTTCTGCATTGGAACCAATGCTTAGTATTGATTCTAAGGCACAAAGTAAGAGTTTTGTTGCTTTTTAAAAAATCTGTGCCTTGCCTCTCTTTAAGCATTTGTCCAATACACTAAAACCCTATTTTCTTCCTGCAATAGCTTGGCTCAGTATTCTCTTGGCCTCTCAGAAATCACTTCCTCTTACTTGTACAGAAAGATACACCTTTTAAGACAGCGGGGTTGTCGTGATTACATGCATGTAGACATAGTTTCCAACCTTCTTTTAAACCCTCACCTTCTGGCTTAGAATCGATATTTTGTATTGTTCTAAGGCAGAAGAGCAGTAAGGGCTAGGCAACGGGGGTTAAGTGACTTGCCCAGGGTCACACAGCTAGGAATTGTCTGAGGTCAGATTTGAACCCAGGACCTCTAGGTCTGGCTCTCAATCCACTCACCCCCCTCCCCCCAGCTTCCCAACCCCTTCTTTTAAGACTCTCTGTACCCTAATAAGAGCTACATCACTGTCTGCCAGCATTAGTGCTTTAATAGTTTGGGGCTTACCTTCTTGACAAATGGCTCCTGTTTGGGGTCTTTAAGCATATTTATAAGACTTAAGGAAGCTTGATCTCTCCTTCCTGCTGCCCTCATCCTCAGCTCAGGACAATTGGCAAAGGACATAAGTTCCCACCACCCCATCGTGCCCCGACAGCACACTTGAATCTGCTGGGCCTCGCAAAGTGATTCTCTCTTAGTAAGCATTAGACAACCCCATTCTGAGATGATGAGTGGCGCTGCAGACTCTGCATGAGCCCTCTGTGCCTCACACGAGTGGGAGGGAGGAGCAGCCACCTCGGCCCCCAGGACAGCCCCTGTTAGTCTCTGTGGACACACGAGACACTCTGAGCCCCAGAACAGGGCGCCAGTAGCCCCTGTGTGCGAGGCAGCCTCACTGAGCTGTCCAGACAGGATGCATAGAAGAGAGGACCAGGAGGAATGTAAATGAAACTTGGGAATGGCTTGATTTTTTTGTACAATTGATTTAGCTCCTTATATATGTGAGTAATGAGACCTTTGTCAGAGGTTTTTTTTATAAAGATTTTTTCCCCCTATTTGTTGCTTCCCTTCTAATTTTGGTTGCATTGGTTTTGTTTGTACAAAACCTTTTTAATTTAATGTAATCAAAATTATTTATTTTACATTTTGTCTTTTTTTTCTAAATCTTGCTTGGTCTTGAAACCTTTCCTTTTCCCAAGATCTGACAGTCATACTATTCTGTGTTCACCTAATTTACTTATAGTTTCCTTCTTTACATTCAAGCCATTCACTCATTCTAAATTTGTCTTGGTGGAGGGTGTGAGATGTTGATCTAACTCTAATCTCCCCCATACTGTTTTCCAATTTTCCCAGAAGTTTTTGTCAAATAGTGGTTTTTTGTCCCCAAAACTAGGCTCTTTGGGTTTATCATAGACTGTCTTATGGAGGTCACTTACCCCAAGTCTATTCCACTGATCCTCCCTTCTGTCTCTTAGCCAGTACCAGTAAATGAAACTTGGGATCAGAGATCTAGGGCTGGAAGGAAGCTTTGGGACAATCAAGGCATCTCCCTCCCCCATTTTAAAGATAAGGAAATGAAGACCTGGGGAAATAAATTGATTTCCCCAAGGTCATACTGGTAGTCAGCATCAGAGATGAAATTTGAACTCACTTCCTTGGACTCTTGGGACATAGTTATTAGAGAAATACCCTTGAAGCCAGGAAGATCCGTGTTCAAGTCCTGCCTCTGACACATCTTGGCTGTGTGGTCCTGGGCAAGACAGAACTTCTCAGTGCTTTGAGCAAGGCTATGAAGTTGTAGAGACGGTGCTAACCTGCCTTGGTGGTGGGAGTTTCTCCATCTGGGAGTTCCCTGTCATCATGAGATCGCAGCTCCAGTCTGAGCCCTCTGTGATCCTCTGACTTCAGAGCCATTTTTCTTTCCCTGCTCCGTGGGTTACTGCCCCGAGTTCTGTTGACTCAGGAGCCGCCATTGTGGCTGGGTGATGGGAATGATGCAGGCATACAAAACAGGTATCACTTCAGCCCCTGAGCCAATGAGTCCATCCTAGTTTACTGGTTAGGGTTGGATTGTGAATTCAGGGCCAGAAGAGCCTGGAGAGGCCACCTCGTTCAACTCAAACGGGAATCCTTCTGACCAACTGGTCTCCCCAACTCTTCTTGAACATCCCCATTGAGGAGTAACCCACAGCCTTTCAAGGTAGCCCGTTCTACGTTTGGACACACCAACCAGTAGGAGGTTTTTCTTGATCCCAAACCTACATGTGCTTATTTGCAACTTTCCCCAGTCGTTCCTAGTTTTACCCTCTGGGGCCAAGTAGAACAGGGCTAATCCCTCTTCCCCATGACAGCACCCCCCCCACCACCACCACCAAATCTTCTCTGAATCCATTTAGGGCTTGGGAAGGTGGAGCGCTGCATTTTGTCATGGCTAATTACATGAATGAGAGAGGCTCCCAACCTTCCATTTATCATTTCTAAGCAGCCAATTTTAATGGATCTGTTTCCATTTAAACAATATGGGGTAATTATCAAATTAATTTTTTAAGAGAAGACACCCCCCCACACACACAGGGGGACAGATGGATGATCGCTTATCCCAGGATCGCCAGTGGATTTAGAATTCATTAATCTTTGGACCACGACTTGCAGAGAGAGAGAAAATTAATTTCATTTCACCAGGTGGGGAACTCGAGGCCGAGGAGGTTAGGAGTGGGTTGACAGTGACAGAGTGTGGCTGGAATGGCTGGGACCACATCCAAGGCTTTGAAGCTGTCTCCTAACTCTCTAACCAGTAGATCATTAATCAACAGTATTTTGCTTGGTTCGGTACAAAGAGCGCCCAGACCCAGAGTCAGGACACGCAGAATCCAGTTAAGGCTCTGCCACCGATTTACTCTGTGACCAGCTACACCAAGTCTACTCTTTGGGCCTCAGTTTCCTCATCTGTAAAATATGGGGATTGTTCTCAGTGACCGTGAAAGCTCCTTCTAGCTCTAAATACCACGGGGTTGGGGGGAGGGGAGGCAGAGTTTTGGTCTCGGAGTGGGGAAAATTTGGAATCAAATCCCACCTCTGACGCTTAATCACTCTATAATCTCAGGCAAGTTACAACTTCTTGGAGCACAATTTCCCCGTGTATAAAATGGGTTCTGACAAGAATTGCGGTGCCTACCTCACGGGCTTATCAGAAGATTCAAATGGCATAACATGCCTCAAGCCTTTTCAGTCTTTAAAGATCTTTAAAGATCTATGTTGCGTTCATTGTGGTGGAGTTGGAGACCCAAGTTCAAATTCTACATCTGAGACGTATTTTCTGTGTGATCTTGGGTAAGTTATTATTATTATTTTAATTCTTTTAAATAAAATTTTTTTCCATGGTTACATGATTCATGTTCTCTCTCTCTCTCTCTCTCTCTCTCTCT